>NW_015506629.1:193571-198724 GCF_001515645.1 Sinocyclocheilus grahami
AATCTGGCGCTTCTGAATCAGCTACTGTTTTTGTTATTAGCTTAAGTGTGTGTGTGTGTGTGTGTGTGTGTGTGTGTGTGTGTGAGAGAGAGAGAGAGAGCGCGCGGTCACATCACAGGGGAGTCATGTGTCTTAACCGTGGCTTGTGTACTGCAAACACATACCAGCTTCATCACTGTGTCTGTCACCCGACTCTGTTCCCCTTTCAGGCTCTGTTTTTACATTTATTTTGAAAGAGGAAGCTCGCAATTATGGTAAGGGGCGGTACATTTCCGATGAGTGCTTGTGGTGTTCGGTCAATCACAATGCACTGGGTCAGCTGGCCAATCAGAGCAGACTGCGCTTGTCGGAAGGAGCGACTTTGTAGAAAACGAAACGTTTGAGAGAGGCTTTGAGTATTGTAGGTTTGATAGTGGACCTACAATAATGTACAGTATTTGAAAAATAATGTATTATTTGAACATTAAAGCATGGTAACATATTCTGTTACACCAAATACACAAAATAATGATCTTTAAAAAAGCATCATATGACCCCTTTAATTAATTACAGGAATACAACAGCATTCAAACAGAATCCATCAGGACGGCACTCACCGATTACTCAGGAAAACGGTGTACATAGGCAAATAAATAGAAGAATAAAAAAGTGCAGTAAATATTAAACTAGCTGCGTTACAGTTACAGTGTGTTATGATAATGAATTAAATTAACATGATAACAAATACCAGTTTGTGATATCAAATGGCATGTTTTTGTACGAGTAAGTACAACTGGAAGCCAGTGACACCGGAAGTCTTGCATATTCCAATTACAAATGGCCACGCTCACTCTTAAAGTACATCAAAATGAGGTGGATAGCACCAAAGTCCCTTTCAAGGAAAGTCCATTCACTCGACCGCCATATTTGCAACGCCTCCGGGCAGCTCAAACAAGACCAAGTGCTATCTAAATGAATGGATGAATCCTGGAATCTCAAAAACTGCATGCTGAACTAGAGATTAAATTACATATTTAAAATCAGCAACAAAATCTGAAATGAACTGCCCCATGAATGTTGTTTCTTATGCTCAAATAGCGTTTAAAAAGTGTATTTTTCAGGCTAGACCGGCCAATGCGCATGCGTACGCACTTATGACTGCGCACGCGCATCAGCTGGTCCAGTCTCAAGTTACTATGGGAACTGGAGATTCTAACAGCCATTGCAGTGACACAATGACTTTACCAATCAGCGATTGGCTCTTTCATTTAGAAGGCGGGACTTCCCCGCCATATTTCGCATTGCAGTTTCTCCCATTCATAAGTATAGGAGTGAACCGTCTTTGTATTTCTATAGTCTTTGATAGCACCCATAGATATGTATAGATAGCACCATAAATACATATTGTAGCGTCTCGACCAATCTGACACACTAATTTTTATTTGATTTAACAAATCAATTATTCATTAGATTAACAAATCGTCACAGTCCCCTCACTCAATAAACTGGATGCCAGGATTTCTGCTGAACACCATCCCCCACCTTGGTCACCATGACAACTAATCATGATATCACTGGTTTTATGACTTCCCCCGAAATGCACCTAACACCTCAGAAAGGCAGAACAGGCCTCTGGTTCCATGGTAACCAATGCTGATATCACTGGTTTTATGGCCTAAAGGAATGCGGGCAGATAAACTCCCTCATTTTCCTCATAAGAAAGACACATAATGCCCAGAGAAATGGACTGTTCTCTAATTAATTCATAGGAAAACCTTTCTTTGATTGAATACACATGCACAGAAACTCATTTACTCATCCTCATGTCATACCGAATCTTTAACCAGAATATTCATCCTACTCCTTCCCAATAAAAGTGAATGATGAAACAAATTTATTTTGAAAACATATATTGCTGACTAGCTGCTCAAGAAACATGTATTATTATCATCAGTGTTGAAAACAGTTGTGCTGCTTCATATATTTGTGGAATCTCTGATATATAGATTTGTTTTTTCGTTTTTTCAGGATTTTGACGAACAGAAACTTCAAAATAACATTTCAATCATGACAACTCTCTGGAGATTTTAGCATGGTGATGGATATGACAATGTTAATGTATTTGGTCTTGGCGGAACAGATCTCCTACGCTGCTGCTGCTGAATTGCTGCTGCTGTTGGTTATTGCTGTAGTTGTAGATTATTGCTGCTGCTGCAAGCAAGTACAGGAACTTGCTACTGCCAATGCATATGGCGATACGGTGCCATGAGTATTTAAGACATACTGCTGCTGCACAAATAGCATATAAAATAACCCCGTAGCAGATCTATACAGGTGGAGCTGGGGAAGATGGAGGGTTTCAGATAACTCTGAAAGAGCACTGCAGGAATCTCAAGTGAATGCTAGCCAGCCATATAAATGCATGGCAGTAAGCTCATTGGCTGCATATGCAGCATGAACCAATTAGCTTGTGCCAAGTCGTTTAACTTTCTGAAAATCATCAGTTACGTTAACACCCCATCAGAATGCGCCATCTAGAGTTTCATGACTGAACTATACATTTATTTGAATAGAAATCTTTTTGTATCATTATAAATGCCTTTCCTGCCACTTTTGATCAGTTTAATGCATCCTGGCCGAATAGAAGGATTAATAAAAAAATAGTGACATATTTGCATTCAGATTAAATTGAATTCTACCTTTCCGTGGGAATCGAACCCAGAACCTTAGCATTGCTAGCGCCGATTCTACTGTTTATGCTACAAGGTTGGCTTTAAAATGTAAACATTACATATTTCACCAACTGTTTGTAAACCGTCAACTAGTTTTTGTAAACCGTACTTGTGTTTTTCCACAAACCTTTCCATCAGAGGTATGAAGAAAGTCTAAAACCTAAATTGTTATCTTTTGCATAAAACATTGTTCACCGATGTCTGCTTTACTTCAAAGCTTGTATACAGTTTGCCCCCGAACATTTGTTTTTGTTTTTCTGTGCCATAATTGTAGAGGTAGATGTTTTATACCCCTTTTTTTGGTCTGCTCCTAGATTTCACTGTGTTTAAAGGAAGCTGTTTTTGGCAGTGTTACAGGGGCCCATCTTGAGCAGTTATGCCTGACTGCGGCTCTGCTGGAAAAATCGGAAGGGTCTTTTCAGTTCTCTGAGCTGCCGGAGGATCAAGCAGGCGTGCGTGCAAGGCGTTTCATTATTTCTCTGAGCCTTCATCTGCGTTGTTCGTGTGTGTTATTATTGTTTATCTTCTGCATTGTTTGTGTGCATGCTTTCGAGCTTCTCATTAGCCAACTGTCGCAGGCGGTTCTGATGTCGGTCCAGTCGCCGCCGGTGTTCACGGGGTCGTGGCGGGGGTGATCCCGCGTCCTCGCTTGCATCGGAGAACGAATGGAATGTCGAAACTCTCCATAGGGCAGGTGCTGCTTTCTCTCCTCTCTGTCCTCCCATCTGCCACATTAACACACCGGGGTTTGTCACTCCCTGATATTTTTAAGACAGCAGCGAAAAGTGGAATAATGAGCTCATCTCTTTTTTTGGTTGCATTTTAATGATGACTCATTTCTTCACCAGGACACCGGACTAAGGCAGTCATATTTAAACAAAACCTTTCATGGGTTTAAATAACCTTTCCAGCCAATCCCAGTTATTGCGACTGAATTTTGGATACACACTTTCATTAACTTTCATTTACACCCCAGACAGAGTTCCAGAAATTGGCTGATAAACTTGGGGGCATTCGATTTAGACATGGCTACTCGGTCTAATTTGCAGCTTCCTGTCAACATAATTTTGCTCTGCCCTAATCTAACCTTTTTTGTCTTGGACAATTGCCTTCCATGCTGCAAACGCTAGTACGAACTTGCCGAGGAAACCTTTCGTCCCTTCCTCAGTGATCCTGAACCCTCATTAGCATGATGGGCTCTGTCTTAGCTGGTGATTATAAAGTCATTTTACGGTCACATAACATTGTGACTGCAACGAAAATTAGAGGATTTCTGGATTGGGTGAGAATGTAATAGCCGTTGGCATTAAAGGAATAGCTCATGATGTTTCAAATCAATATGATGAAAATTTGAAGATTTTTTTTCTTCAGGAAAATTCATGGTGAATTGCACTACACTACTGTTTAAAAGTTCAAAAGTCTCTCATGCTCACCAAAGCTGCATTGATTTGATTAAGCATACAGAAAAAGCTGTAATGTTCTGAAATATTTTTGCAATTTAAAATAACTGTTTTCTGTTATTGTATTTTTAAATGTAATGTCTTCCTGTGATTCAAAGCGGAATTGTCAGCATTGTTACGCTAGTTCTTAGTGTCACATGATCCTTCAGAAACCATTCAAATATGCTGATTTGTTGCTTAATTTTTTCATAAGAACTGCATTTATTTGAAATAGAAATCTTTTTAGACTATACATGTCTTTACTGTCACTTTTGATCAGTGCATCCTTGCTGAATAGATGTATTAATTTATTTCAGAAAAATAAATCCTAGTTGCCTCAAACTTTTGAACCATTTGCATTCACAAAGTATCCTCCTTTTGTATTCTATAGACTAAGTAACATCAAATGGGTTTGATTGACTTGAGGGTGAACAAAAAATGACAGAATCTTTGTTTTCAGCTGAATTCCTTTAATTTGAATTTTTCTCTTTAATGGATCAATAAAGTGCATCTCTCTTTTTTAACTTTGGCTTTTTTAAAGTCACAGCAATGAAAAGAATAGACAGATATTAGCTGTAACAAAGCTTCCCCTTCAGGAACTCGAGCTGCGTCAAGATTCGCTTTGGGAACGCCCTTGCGTGACCGCGTTCTGAAGCACGTGTCAAATCCGTCCAATGGATCAGCAAGACATCACGAGCAGGGTGATCCGGCCGGGCGCCACTCAGCTTCTGTCCTTCAGTAGCGCTCTGTGTATGTGTCTGTCTATTTACTGTTGTCTGTCCGCACAAGCACTCATATAATATATATAAAACAATGAGAAAAGCTATGACGAGCGAACGACATTACAAACGCTGTGTTTCTCCCTGCCCATGATATCTGGCGGCAGGGAATACACACGATTTGTGTGTCGTTTGTTTAGGAGCGAAGCATGCACGGTCAGCTTTCGAGCAGCTGATTGTCATCACTGCGAGCTCTCGCTGCGCACGCTCCGCTCTCGCCTGGC
>NW_015506629.1:198985-208450 GCF_001515645.1 Sinocyclocheilus grahami
GCGAAATGGTCCTACCATTGTCAGGTCCCTGAGGGCAGCCCACCTGGCGAGGAAAGGATAACACCTCAGTATACGGTGCCCAATCCTCCTCAGTGCCCTCACGGAGGCTTATTGATACCCCTGCCACCCTCGGTGCTTCAGGGCTCAGTGAGCTCCGACGAGTGAAATTCCCAGCTGCCGCCCGGCAACGGTACGGCATGGGAGAGCTCGCCCACTCAAGTGAGGGTGCTACAACAGTCGGGTCGGTTGTTCCCTCAGTACCCTCATGGAGGTTCATTGATACCCCTGCCACCTCGGTGCTTCAGGGCTCAGTGAGCTCCGACAAGCGAAATTCCCAGCTGCCGCCCGGCAACGGTACGGCATGGGAGAGCTCGCCCCCACAAGTGAGGGTGCTACAGCAGTCAGGTCGATCATTCCCTGCCGGTCATCCGCTTCAGGGCACCGAACTGGCTCCTCTAATAATACCAGACGCCAGCCTCGAGAGGCTGGTTCCCTTAGTAGATTGTCTGGTAGCGTGGAAACTTCTACCAAATATCTCAAAGTGGGTCCTGCAGATTGTAGAGAAAGGTTACAGAATCCAGTTCCGCTTACGCACACAGAGCTGCCCGTGGCGTAAGGCAGATCAGCATTTTGTTTGTTTTTGGTCCACCAAAGAAAGGGTTTTTGGCGACCAAGCAGACTATGAGTAGGTGGGTGGTTGAGGCCATCTCACTAGCCTACGAGTCCTCTGGCCTCCCGTCACCTATGGGGGTCAGATCGCACTCGACCAGGAGTATGGCGGCCTCTAAGGCTTTCAGCTTGGGTGTGGCCTTGCAGGACATTTGTGATGCGGCGGGCTGGTCCTTTCCGCACACTTTTGTCTGCTTTTACAACCTACACCTGGCATCTACCCCAGGTTCCCAAGTTCTCTCTTCGTGATGTGCTCATAAGATACACACACAGGCAGGGACTTGGTAGAATGGCGCAGTTGGTATTCTCGTTCCGAAAGTGAATCTCGACGCAGCTCGAGTTCCTGAAGGGGAACGTCTCTAGGTTACTTATGTAACCATGGTTCCCCGAGGGAACGAGACGCTGCGTCTCTTTGCCATACTCCCTGCATCCCTGCAGGCGCTACTTCATCGAAGTTGGGTGGCGCCCGGCCGGGTGCGCTTTTATGCTTTCTGGTGCTCACGTCACCCTGCTCGTGACGTCTCGCTGCTCCATTGGACGGATTTGACACGCGCTTCAGAACGCGGTCACGCAAGGGCGTTCCCAAAGCGAATCTCGACGCAGCGTCTCGTTCCCTCTGGGAACCGTGGTTACATACGTAACCTAGAGACGTTTCCAGTTCACTGGAAATGGGAGGTGAGCAGCACACTTGTGTGGGATTGACAGTTAAGCAAGCAATAAGACTGTCAAAATGTGGGGAAAGGCTCAATTTTATGCAAATGAAAGGCGAAAAATGTCAGGTTGAGCCAATCGCTGTCTGTCATAAAATGAGTTTTTTGGTGCATTTAGTGTTAAATCACATATTATATTGACATAATGCAGCTTTCATTATGGCTGGGTTAACGAAAGTATATTAAAATGACATTGTATGAATACTTTGGGGATTCAGAACTGAAAAGACATTAAGCATAGTAGACAACAGCAGTGAACAGCATTTACTGTACCCTTATGGAACAAAACTAGATGGGAATATACTGTAAAATATAATGTGATGTATTACATAATACATTTCCATATATTGGAAACTAGTGCTATTATTTTTCAATAAACAGCAATATATGCATTGACAATGTATGGCTATATATTGATACATACAAATATATTTAGAAATGAAGACAAAGATAAATATAATATTTATAATGTCTGAGTCTTTATTGTGTATATATTGCACATAGAAGCTCCCATATAAATGTGAATGTATGCACACACATATATACACACATTCACGCAATGAGTAAAAGCAGATATCTAGTTCACAGCATGTTTTGCTTCTGACTGCTAAAAGAGAGAAAAAATGTTAAAATGAAGTGTTATGTCGTGTGTTTTTGCTCAGTATATTAATACATGGGAGATCTGTTAGTGTTCAATGTTGTATTATTTTGAAATGTAAAAGTGTTTCTGGTATGTGTAAGTTTGTGGGGTTACCATTGTGCAGAATAGTAGAGTCTGTGGTTAGGAAGACGATTGGCTAGAGATATTACTTTGTTCATAAATGACCTCATGTAACATGTGATATGACATGTGGTCAAGGATGATGACCCATACTTGGAATTATTGCTCTGCATATAACCCATCCAAAGTGCACACATACACCCGGAGCAGCGGGCAGCCATTTATACTGTGGCTCCCGGGGAGCAGTTGGGGGTTTCGGTGCCTTGCTCAAGGGCACCTCAGTCGGGGGTTCGGTGCCTTGCTCAAAGGCACCTCAGTCATGGAATTGAAGGTGGGAGAGAGCGCTGTACATTCACTCCCCCCCACCTACAATCCCTGCCGGTACGAGAATTGAGCCCACGACCTTTGGGTCCTACTCTCTAACCATTAGGCCTCATGTTTTATTCAATATATTGTAAAAATATTTACACCATATATTATTCTGTATAATTTCTAATATACCATTATGTCATTTAATATATTGATCATTCATATATTAGAAAATATATTTTCTTTGCGTAAGGACTGGTCCCGAAAAAGGTTAAAAGCAATGGTAAAATTACAAGTGTGAAACGTTGCTTTAACCAGGGTTTAAAAAGAAGCGCAGTGTGAAAAGCCCAAAAGATTCCTTCAATTTTATTTAGATCTCAGATCTCTTACTCTGTAAAAACTCCAAAGGGTGCAGTCTCATGGGTCACTTTGTCTGTAAGAAAATTAAATGAATTAAGGAAAGTATCCCATCTCTCTGCCTCTAGCAGAATCTGTCTTTGACAAAGAGCACCAAAGCAATAAAAAGATAAATATAATATTTATAATGTCTGAGTCTTTATTGTGTATATATTGCACATAGAAGCTCCCATATAAATGTGAATGTATGCACACACATATATACACACATTCACGCAATGAGTAAAAGCAGATATCTAGTTCACAGCATGTTTTGCTTCTGACTGCTAAAAGAGAGAAAAAATGTTAAAATGAAGTGTTATGTCGTGTGTTTTTGCTCAGTATATTAATACATGGGAGATCTGTTAGTGTTCAATGTTGTATTATTTTGAAATGTAAAAGTGTTTCTGGTATGTGTAAGTTTGTGGGGTTACCATTGTGCAGAAGAGTATAACCTGCGTTTATGAAGACGATTGGCCATACACTGTTAAATGATGTTACTTCATTTAAAAAGTAATGGCTGTGCAATTTTTAGCACAGTGATAGTCTGTTCACTAAGTGCTTTATTATGAGCAGGTGTGCTTATGCTATTGTAAACTAGCTATATTTTAAAATATGAAAGTGTATATCATAAATTATTATTAAATATAAGAAATATATATTTCCATATATGTGTGTATTGTCATGGCTCGCTACTGTGACGAGCGAGGAACGAGGAGACGCAGAGTCGAATTCAAACTTATAGACTTTAATAATATGACATTACCCCCCTCCCCCTCCCGGAAGGCGCATCCCGCGCCGTAACAATACCAGGGTGGGCCCCCTGCAGGCTGGTGCAAGACAGGGACACGGGAAAGCCTCCAGGGTGGATCAGGGAGCTCCGGGAGCCATGGCGGAGCTGGTAGCTCAGGGGGCCATGGTGGAGCAGGCAGTTCAGGTTGCCATGGCAGAGCAGGGGACTTAGGAGGCCATGTCGGATCCTCCGTGACCTTAGCCGGCTCGGCCACCACGGCCACGAGCAAATACCCCCCCTCCGGAGGAGCGGGCACTTGAGGGCGCTCTGGAGGTGCAGGGCTGGCTAACTCGGGGGAATCAGGAGACGAAGGAGGGCTGGACAGGACCAGCGGAGACGGAGGAGAAATTTCTGGAGTGGATTCTGGGGTGAGGATAGGAGCCGAGAACTCTGGAGGTAGCGCCATGAGTCAGCGGCGGCCGGCGGGCCTGAGTCAGCGGCGGCTTGCGGGCTTGACGTAGGAGAGGCCGGCGGGCTTGACGGCGAGCTGGTTCCGGATCCAGAACAGCGATTTGAGCGTGGTGTCGTCCAAAGCCATCGGTGCGGCAAGCGCGCAGAATTCCCAAGCGCACTCCACGAAGGGGAGATCTCTGCAGGCTAAGGTGGCAAAACAAGCGGCGATTTCCATGATCGCGGGGGAAAAACAGGGAAAACAAAAAACTTAAAAAAAAACGAAAACAAAAATGGGGAGAAGGAGCGTCGTTTACTTTTTTGTCAGGTCTGGAATTCTGTTGCGGCTCGCTACTTTGAGGAGCATGGAGCGAGGAACAAGGAGACGCAGAGTCGAATTCAAACTTATAGACTTTAATAATATCCAGGGAAACAGGAAAACACACATAGCAAGGGTAGACATCAACTATTCCAGACAAGGGAGAACAGACCGGGCTAGAACTCAAATAGGGCAGATAACGAAGGGCAGACAGGTGAGGAGGATAACTAATAACTAGGAACACCTGGAACAAATGGAACAAATGGAACTAAATGGGGACAGGACCAAATATGGGCATAAAGAAACAGGAAACAGGAATACAGGGAAAACAAAACAAAAACCGACCATAAACGTGGCATGTATATATTGCATGAGTAAATATATGTTCAATATATTTTTACACATGCAGTAAAGTATCTTATCACATGTTCATCTATATATTATAAAGTGTATTGCTGAATATAAAATTACATATCGTGATATATGAGTAAATATATTGTCACATATTTTTCAATATATGAAAGCGGCAATTCCTTATTTATTATTCAATATATTGTAATGTATTTACACAATATATTATTCTGTATAATTTCTAATATACCATTATGTCATTTAATATATTGATCATTCATATATTAGGAAATATATTTTCTTTGCGTAAGTGTAAGGACTGAGATTTTGCAGGTTTCTGATTGTTATTTAAAAGATTGAAGTGGCTTACTTAGTTACTAGTCATTTAACAGATTATTTTCATGTAAGGCAGCTCACAGTTCACTAATTGTAGGGCCGGTCCCTCTGGACCACCCTGAGGTTAAGTACCTTCCTCAAAGGCACTACAATTGTGATCTCAGCAACTTTGTAATTCCTGGCTCACCTTACTGGAATTAAACAGACATCATTTGAGTTAGCAGCACAGATCGCTCATTATTAAGCTGCCACACTAGGAACACCTGGAACAAATGGAACAAATGGAACTAAATGGGGACAGGACCAAATATGGGCATAAAGAAACAGGAAACAGGAATACAGGGAAAACAAAACAAAAACCGACCATAAACGTGGCATGTATATATTGCATGAGTAAATATATGTTCAATATATTTTTACACATGCAGTAAAGTATCTTATCACATGTTCATCTATATATTATAAAGTGTATTGCTGAATATAAAATTACATATCGTGATATATGAGTAAATATATTGTCACATATTTTTCAATATATGAAAGCGGCAATTCCTTATTTATTATTCAATATATTGTAATGTATTTACACAATATATTATTCTGTATAATTTCTAATATACCATTATGTCATTTAATATATTGATCATTCATATATTAGGAAATATATTTTCTTTGCGTAAGTGTAAGGACTGAGATTTTGCAGGTTTCTGATTGTTATTTAAAAGATTGAAGTGGCTTACTTAGTTACTAGTCATTTAACAGATTATTTTCATGTAAGGCAGCTCACAGTTCACTAATTGTAGGGCCGGTCCCTCTGGACCACCCTGAGGTTAAGTACCTTCCTCAAAGGCACTACAATTGTGATCTCAGCAACTTTGTAATTCCTGGCTCACCTTACTGGAATTAAACAGACAACCTTTGAGTTAGCAGCACAGATCGCTCATTATTAAGCTGCCACATATATTCATGGAGGCTGGAAATAAACACACCTCCTGCATAATTGGCTTGCCCTTTTAATTCGCCACAGTGATTATTCAAAAATGTCTGACTTGAATTTATGGTTTGTCATTTGATGTGGTATAAATATTGCATGAAGAAAATATCTCAAGGTACTGTTCAAATTAAAGGTTACTGTGTGCTCTGACGAGATGCACTATAGCTGGTTTTGTTTAGGATGGGATTAGAATTATAATGCAAAAAGTGTTTACACCTGGCATGACTTCACATATTTTTCATAACTTTCGCGACTCTTGAAATCTTGTTTAAAAATAAAAACGCTATTTTTTTAATGCCCTGCATGAATGCAAGGAAATGCCAAGAGTTTAATAAATAAATAAATAAATAATTCTGTGCATGTCAATATAAAATAGCAAAACTCAGGTATTCTGTTTGACAATATGTACACAGCTGAACAAAAGTTTATGAACAAAAGCTGTGGCCTTGAGTACACTGATTGTTTTTTTCATATAGATCAGCAATAGAGCTCAATGGTACCATTCTGGAAGTAAACATGCCATTAAAAATGTCCAAAGCAAAATAGATTTTTAGCATATTGATTTTTAACACATAAACTTTCAAGACAGATGAACCACAGCTCAGAGGTTGATGGATGATGATATATGATTATGCAGATGCAATAAGTCATTGTAGCTTTAAGTTTTGATTTTGTAATATTTTTTTATTTTATTTTATTTTTATGCAAAATACCCCATTCTCAGTGAAGTTTTACACCAGCAAGGGCACATGTTTGGCTGAAAATGTACTCAGGCCATCCAAGATGCAGATAAGTTTGTTTCTTAATCAAAACAGATTTGGAGAAATTTAGCTTTTCATCACTTGCTCACCAATGGATCCTCTGAATGGGTGAATGGGTGCCGTCAGAATGAGAGTCCAAAGAGCTGATAAAAACATCACGATAATCCACAAGTATCCCACACCACTCCAGTGCATCAGTTTTGTTTGTAATGCTTGTAAGAACAAAATCCATTAAGACATGATGTCTGAATAAGGAGAGAAATATGCACAGATCAAACACTGTTGACACAGTCCAAAAGAGTTCTATAGAAATATGTTGCTGGTTGTTTTGTTTTGATGTGAGATAAAACAGGAGATGGACATTTTCACAGTTGCAAGTATTATTATGGATTATGGACTCATACAGTATTGTTCAGCTACCAAATCAGACATCAAGAAACAACAACGGACAGTCAGGCCTGCTGAGAAGATTATCGGTGCCCCTCTGCCCAGCCTCCAAGATTTGTACATCTCCAGAGTGAGGAAAAGGGCTAAGAAAATCACCTTGGACCCTTCACACCCAGCCCACTCTCTCTTCAAGCTGTTGCCTTCTGGCCGGCACTACAGAGCACTGACCATCAGAACAGCCAGGCACAAGCACAGTTTTTTTCCCGCAGGCTATATTCAGCCTTTCATAATTATACATTGTCCATCTGTATACACAGAATCAAAAATGTGTACACTTGTAAACTGCACACTTTGTAAATAACATATCTGCAAACTTATAATATATCTGTACATTTATTTAAACAATTACAATCGTTTTTCTTATACTTCTATTCTGGGTTACACTTTATTTCGATAGTCCACTTTAGACATTCTACTAACTATAAGTAACTTTGTAACTACATGTCAACTACATGTCAACTAATTCTCATTAATTTGCATCTACATGTCTACTAACTCTCAGAGTAGACTGTTAGGGTAGGTTTAGGGTTAGTAGAATAAGTTGACAAAGAAAGTGTTAGAAGATATTAAGCAGACAGTCTACTAATACTTTACTAACTGCTAGTTGACATGTAGTTGCAAAGTTATTTACTGTTAATATAATGTCTAAAGTGGACTATTGAAATAAAGTGTTACCCTATTCTGTATATAGTACATTATTTAGTTCTGTTTTTCTTATATTAGTGTCATTGTATATTTGCACTATGTATACTTTCTTCTGCACTGGAAGCGCCTGTCGTCAAGTCAAATTCCCTGTGTGTGTAAACATACTTGGTAATAAAGCTTCTGATTTTGATATTTTGAAATGACGGTTTCGATTTAAAACACCTTACAAGCATGCAACTTTTCACTTCATAAGATGTTAACCGATGGACTGGAGTGGTGTGGAGTACATGTGGATTATTGTGATGTTTTTATCAGCTGTTTGGACTCTCATTCTGACGGCACCCATTCACTGCAGAGGATCCATTGGCGAGCAAGTGATAGAATGCTACATTACTCCAAATCTGCTCAGGTTAAGAAACAAACTCATCTACATCTTGGTTGGCCTGAGGGTAAATACATTTAAATTTTCAATTTTGGGTGAATTATTCCTTTTAAAATGGAAATCAGTAGAGTTTTTTAGAGGTTATATGATGCTAGATAGGTACTTAAATGTTAGCTAGTTACTTAAAAATGATCGTGAATTGTGACTTCAGTCGCCTGATTGAGAGATACACAATCTGCCATTTATATATTTAAAGTGAGCTCTCACTACAAAGTGTGCAATCTGAAACCAATTTGGTCACTTGATCTTGATCTTGATCATAACCTGTGGTCAGTCCTACTATCAAAGACTCCCAGTTTTAATTATTGCGAGGCCCGTCAGAGTGGTTCCATCCACTTAGAAACACTGCTAATGTGTCGAATTAGCTTCTGTAGCATGAACTCTTTTGAAAACAACACTTGGCTAGACTGACATCATCTGGCTGACATTACAAATTCATGGAACTGCTTTTCAAATCTGCAATGGAATATAACTACACACTCTCCAAATGTGCTACTCTTGTTCTGATTGAATTTACCTGCTCTATTATTAATCTTAATTGCCTGACTGGCCTCTTTAGCACTCAACACCTGATTTGAATAATTTATAGAACGCAAGTCATAACCGGAGAGCATGGCTAAGTTGTTGGTAGGCTATGTAAAGACATTTAACCTTTAATGGTGAGAGCCTGGCTTTTTTTTTCAGCTCACTGTTTTGACAGGGCAGAAAATATACATACGAGGATGTTTCAATTAATAAATGAACAAAAGGAAGATTTAAACAGGTATGGAAAAAATATGATGATAATTATGAATGAATCATGACGATAAAATTCCCAGTGCCTTGCGCATTGGCATATTGACGCCAAGCATTTCTTATTTAAAGCAAAATGACGCTAAAGGGGTACACTGTGCATCAAAAAGTGATGCCAAAGGGTCCTGACCAAGCGTCAATACGTGACGAGTTGGGAGTGAGAATGTGTTGGTTATTTTGAACTTTCTATTCATTAAATAAAATAAATATTACATTTATTTATGTATTGATGTATAATGTGTTTTTATTAATGTATAATGTGTTATTAATATGTTAAAGTTTCCACAAAAATTATTAAGAAGGGCGACTGTTTTTAACATTGATAATAATAATAATAATAATAATAAAATTAGAATAATAAGATATATTTAATATATCTAATAATAATAA
>NW_015506629.1:210247-215833 GCF_001515645.1 Sinocyclocheilus grahami
ATTAAAAACATATATATATATATATATATATATATATATATATATATATATATATATATAAATAACAATACACTTAAAATATAATAACATAAAATAATAAAAATAAATAAGCAATAAATTAAACAAAATATAGATCAACATAACAGTATAATTGTTTGGGTCAGGTTATACAACTGTTACCAGACAAATGTCAAAAGAAAATAAATAAATAAATCAGTAAAATCAGTTGTGCATTGTAATGCTTTTTGTACATGTCTTTAAGTGTCAGTTCCATGTCTTTTATTTTGAAAAGTAGTTTGCTTTTTATTTTGAAGTATCACCATTTCTTGTGAGATCTTGTTTTATTCATTGGATCTCTAGTGTTTGAATGCTGAAAAATGCTTCCTTCCCTTTCCAGCATATGGAGGTAAGAAGTGAAGTCTCAATGCAGTGTGCATGCATCACATCCTATCCACAAACTAATGTAGGGTGACTATAAGTGCCATTTTCCCAGGATGCGTCCTGGCCAGGATTTCTATATTGCCTAAAATATCTAGGTTTTGGCTTTGTTTGCGTGTGCAGACCACTATATTTCCTGACTATATTTCAGGAAATATAGAAATCCTGGCAAGTTCGGGTCCTGGGAAAATGGCACGTATGGTCACCCTAAACTAATGACCTTTCCCAACTGTCTTTAGGTGTATCTTGTTGTCAGGTGATCTAATTGCATTGTTTACCCTTGTGCATTTACAGCCCATATGTTTGCCTTTGTGTTTATCATGTACGTGTGTTGTTGTTTATAGTCACAGTGAAGTTGCTATCTAGAGTTCTTCTAGTCAGGCCTCGACTATCTGCTCAAGTCCTGCTTTGTTTTGTGTGTGATTGGAAGCGAAACCAGAGGGAGACTGAGAAAATGACAGAGATTAATTGAATGTATAGAGGAGAAGGAATACTAAAAGAGATCCTGACAGAGAGCGATAGAGATTTGGGGAGCCACAGTTTCTTATCAGTAAAGGTCACTCGAGCAATTACTCGACATATTGATGAACGCACGCTATCAGAAGGCATGTGTTCTGTGGACTGAAGGTCTGTTGTTATTTTTCATGGGAATACCAGCCTGAAAGTCTTGCTCCGTGACTTTTATTGAAGCATATGGCGACTTCAAGGTCTTTCAAATATTTACTGTAATAATTGGAGCTCGTTTTCATGGCCTGCATGTAAAGTGAATTCACTTGGGTCAGACAGAGGACGAACTCAAGCTGCAAATATTGATCACGGTGAACTTAAAATGTTAAACACGGAAACAGCAATTACATATATATATGGGAGGCCGATTATAGGGCAAAACGATTGCATGTAAACAGAAAGAAAGAAAGAACAATTTGAGGTTTAGCTGGTTTTCTTGATAGCCTTTACTATCATATTTAACACCATATACCAACATACATATACTTTTTTGTATTTTATAAACCATAAAAATGCATAAAACATTTACATACATAAAATAGACATTAACTATATTTATTATGATATATTGGTTATTAAAGGACATTCATTTTGCCTCTATCTATCTATCTATCTATCTATCTATCTATCTATCTATCTATCTATCTATCTATCTATCTATCTATCTATCTATCTATCTGTCTATCTGTCTGTCTGTCTGTCTGTCTGTCTAAAGTTTAGGGTTTTATTTTATTTTTTTAAATAAGTCTCTTTTGCTCACCAAGGCTGCATCATTTGATCAAAAATACAGTAAAATCGGTGTACATATTAGTAAATATTATTTCATTTTAAAATATCAGTTTTTTTGTGCAAATGTATTTTTAAAATGCAATTTATTGCTGTGATCAAAGCTGAATTGTCAGCATCATTACTCCAGTCTTCATGATCCTTCAGAAATCATTCTAATATGCTGATTTGATGCTCACAAAACATTTCTGGTTATTATCAATGTTAAAAACAGTTGCCCTGCTTCATATTTTTGTGATGATGATGAACAATGTTTATTTGGACTAGAAAAGTCTTCATTGCCACTTAAAAAAAAATAATTTTAATGCAACTTTGTTGAATAAAAGTATATTTTCTTTATTTTTTAACTTCTTACTGACCTCAAACTTTTGAATGGTGTGTGAACATATTTGTTGTGTAACAGTGTGTTCTCTCTCTCTTTCTTTAGCTGTAAAACTTGCAAGGATCCGATCGTTCACCCTGAAAGTCTTTTAGAGTTCACTTCTGAACTTTCTCATTTAGCAGATCGATCAGTCGCTGAGGACTCAGTCCGGCAGTAATGAATACCCACTGCTTATTTCTCTTTCTCTCGCCGCTGATTTTAGCATCCTGCTGAGAAACACTTGCCTAGCTGAAAAGAGGAACACACACACACACACACACATAGACATAGTTTACAATATGCAATTCAGTATCTTAATATTTTAGCATGCACTGTGGTTTTACAGTACCATCGTTTACTGCGTACCAGGGTAAGATTTATAAAATCATGAGAATCATATCACAAATTACCTTGGTATTATTTTTGAAGGGACTTTTGTTGATATTTTTTGAGTACACTAGCGTGTATGTAGATGCAGGTGGCATCAAAACCAGCAGACATAACTCCAGTTTTGATTTCACGGTAATTGAAACTTTAATACTCTATTTTATTTTTTAAAGACATGTCAATCTCTGTCTTCTCACATCAAGACAGTCCCCTCATGGTTTCCCTGGCAACACGCAGTTCCAAACCGAGAGCTTGAGTGTTTTTCCTCATTTCCTCACATCTTTTTTTCTCAGTGGTAATCTGTCAGGTGAAAGATGCAGATTTTCTGACAGGCAGATGCCCCGGGAGGAGGCCACAGGAATGAATGAGGGGAAATTGATTTGTTCAGACGGCCCGCGAGGCAGAGCGGGGAGAAGGATCTGTACTCGCTTACACTGATTGATTTCTGGGGAGATGACCAGGTCCTGTTCTCCTCCTCACCTGATGGCCCGAGTGAGAGGATAACAAAACGTCCCTCAATCTATTTCACCCCCCCTCCTGATAAATTGAATTGTTACGCATGAATAATCTTTCCGGTACATGGAGCCGAGTTACTCTCAGTGCATTAAAGACCGGAAGCCTTGCCACGTTCTCTATGAGTGATGAAATAAAAATCCCAGCCTCGTTTTTATTTGCATGAGGCTTTACAAACATGAATGCATGATGCAATCTTCAATAAATCTGGAGAATAATACAAATGAACATGTTAGAGAAATAGACAGTCTCATAAAGTTTGAACACTTCTGATTTCTTTCAAGATGATGTGAAATTGATTTCATGCATGAAAATACTTTCTTGTGTGTGTGTGTGTGTGTGTGTGTATATAAATGTCCCAGGCTATATTGGGCATGCTTCATCAGTGTGCATTATTCTAAAGAAAAATATGTTTGTTTTGATCATATTTCTTCAAAATGTAGTACGTTTGGGCTCTGAAATTACTTTTATTTCCTGCTGACATATCCAAGACCATGCAGCTGTGGAATAGTAATATGATAGTCTAACTTTTCAGGATCCAATCAACTTGCGCCCTACATTGTTTCACTGCTGAGTTTTCTGATTAATTCGGAAATAAGGCACATCATGAAAGCTGAAGGTGAAATGTATCATTTTATACTGCCGTTTGTCGAACAAACAGATCCTGTCATAATTCATTGGCATCCCGTTTCATGTTGCTTGCAGTTACTGAGTTTTCTCATTTACTGACATTATGATTCTGTATTTATGAGGATAGATAGATAGATAGATTAAGGTGTTAATTTAGTTAATTTTGTATTATTCACACTTAGCATTAAAATATGGGCCTTGTTAAAGGTAGGCAATAGCAATTTGTGGGCAGGGCTACTGTAGCAAGCTGGGCCTGAGAGTTGTTTATTCGGTGATAAAAACAAAAAACTAATTCAGATTCCGTTACAGAAGTGTAAGACAAAATTTGAAGACTTGTCAAAATACACACAGACAGGCAACGGTGTAAAACAAAGTAAACATTGGTAGTGTTTTTCCAAGATGGAGGAATTTGATAGAATGGTTGGGTTTCAATCTACATGACAAACTTCCGGAGAACAGGTGAGCTAAACTTCAAGTTAAAAGTATTTTAATATGTTGGACTTTTTATTGTAAGCAGCCTACTTTTACATGAGACATCACATGTTTGTGATGTTTGAGTTGAGAGAGGCTCGACGCAAGGTTGTTTGAAAACATGTTTTATTTTGTAGTACCGCTTGGAGACACTGAAACAGCCTAATGCCTATTCTAGCTGTAAAGAAAGGAAAGGAACTCTTAAAAATAAAGGTGCTTCAAAAGGTTCTTCAAGCGATGCCATAGAAGAACCATTTTTGGTTCCACAAAGAACCATTCAGTCAAAGGTTCTTTAAAGAACCATCTCTTTCTTACCTTTTTGTAATCTGAAGAACCTTCTTTCGCTGGATGGATGGATGGATGGATGGATCAGGCATACTGTTTGTTGGAGGTAGTATTAGTTCATTATGATTATATGTTAATACATTATGACAGTATTGCGCTAATAAGAAACATACACATCAAAACTAGGACAATATTCTCTGGTGTATAAATAAGTGCTAAATCAGTCTGAAAATGCTCCAGAAGGAGATCTTTTCACATGATCCTCAATGTCAAACGCAGCTCTCAGTGTGGGATTGTGGGAACTGAAACACGATTCCTGTTTCAGTATTATGAGCTCTGAGACTTCTAGTCATTCAAGTTAAACACTTGTCACTTTAAGAGCTCTGATTCTGGAGTTTTGCTTTTCAACGTCGCTTTTGCTATCACTCAAGGTAGAATGAATATAAACCCAGATCCACTCTTACTCTAACTCTTACTGTGAAATGCTTTCTTAACAAGGTTAAGTGCACTCTGTGAATTCATTTGCTGTTAGAGTGGAGCTCAAGCATGGCCATTCTCTGTTCACATGTCTCTGCAGCAGAGGGTGAACTGCCGGTTGGCCCACCGCTCTCTACAATTTCGTAACGATACCACCGCCAAGCTTGCAAGCTTTTGGATGGCACGGCCCATCGAAGACTTTGCCAAGTCATTTATTAAACATGGCAGGAGCCTATCACTGGCCCACATTGCTTGTGCTTTCTTCCTGCCATGTGCGGAAAGCTCTGACGCCCTTTTCTCCGTCTGAGTGTGCAGTCATCCTGTATTCTCAACAAATCCTTTTGCTTTTTCCAAATGTTAATACACTGAGACTACAAAAGCAAACAAGTGACTTAAATAATTCATTGTGTGTTGCAAGATATACATAAGGGATAAGGTGCCGTCAGCCAGTCATTATTGCAGAGTAAACCCAGACAGAGCGATCAGGAACCAGACATGACGCTGATTACATGGCTACTTAGCAAATAAATAAATAAATGAACATAAAATATTGATTTTAGTTGAAATTTTTCCATTATATGAGAAGAAAGAGAGTGGCCAGGCATGGTTTATTGCTTTGCTGTATATATGTGTGTGTGTATGAATGTAGGCCTATATATATATATATATATATATATATATATATATACACACACACACACACACACACACACACACACACACACACACAA
>NW_015506629.1:215843-218154 GCF_001515645.1 Sinocyclocheilus grahami
TTGGGCTCTGAAATTACTTTTATTTCCTGCTGACATATCCAAGACCATGCAGCTGTGGAATAGTAATATGATAGTCTAACTTTTCAGGATCCAATCAACTTGCGCCCTACATTGTTTCACTGCTGAGTTTTCTGATTAATTCGGAAATAAGGCACATCATGAAAGCTGAAGGTGAAATGTATCATTTTATACTGCCGTTTGTCGAACAAACAGATCCTGTCATAATTCATTGGCATCCCGTTTCATGTTGCTTGCAGTTACTGAGTTTTCTCATTTACTGACATTATGATTCTGTATTTATGCGGATAGATAGATAGATAGATTAAGGTGTTAATTTAGTTAATTTTGTATTATTCACACTTAGCATTAAAATATGGGCCTTGTTAAAGGTAGGCAATAGCAATTTGTGGGCAGGGCTACTGTAGCAAGCTGGGCCTGAGAGTTGTTTATTCGGTGATAAAAACAAAAAACTAATTCAGATTCCGTTACAGAAGTGTAAGACAAAATTTGAAGACTTGTCAAAATACACACAGACAGGCAACGGTGTAAAACAAAGTAAACATTGGTAGTGTTTTTCCAAGATGGAGAAATTTGATAGAATGGTTGGGTTTCAATCTACATGACAAACTTCCGGAGAACAGGTGAGCTAAACTTCAAGTTAAAAGTATTTTAATATGTTGGACTTTTTATTGTAAGCAGCCTACTTTTACATGAGACATCACATGTTTGTGATGTTTGAGTTGAGAGAGGCTCGACGCAAGGTTGTTTGAAAACATGTTTTATTTTGTAGTACCGCTTGGAGACACTGAAACAGCCTAATGCCTATTCTAGCTGTAAAGAAAGGAAAGGAACTCTTAAAAATAAAGGTGCTTCAAAAGGTTCTTCAAGCGATGCCATAGAAGAACCATTTTTGGTTCCACAAAGAACCATTCAGTCAAAGGTTCTTTAAAGAACCATCTCTTTCTTACCTTTTTGTAATCTGAAGAACCTTCTTTCGCTGGATGGATGGATGGATGGATGGATCAGGCATACTGTTTGTTGGAGGTAGTATTAGTTCATTATGATTATATGTTAATACATTATGACAGTATTGCGCTAATAAGAAACATACACATCAAAACTAGGACAATATTCTCTGGTGTATAAATAAGTGCTAAATCAGTCTGAAAATGCTCCAGAAGGAGATCTTTTCACATGATCCTCAATGTCAAACGCAGCTCTCAGTGTGGGATTGTGGGAACTGAAACACGATTCCTGTTTCAGTATTATGAGCTCTGAGACTTCTAGTCATTCAAGTTAAACACTTGTCACTTTAAGAGCTCTGATTCTGGAGTTTTGCTTTTCAACGTCGCTTTTGCTATCACTCAAGGTAGAATGAATATAAACCCAGATCCACTCTTACTCTAACTCTTACTGTGAAATGCTTTCTTAACAAGGTTAAGTGCACTCTGTGAATTCATTTGCTGTTAGAGTGGAGCTCAAGCATGGCCATTCTCTGTTCACATGTCTCTGCAGCAGAGGGTGAACTGCCGGTTGGCCCACCGCTCTCTACAATTTCGTAACGATACCACCGCCAAGCTTGCAAGCTTTTGGATGGCACGGCCCATCGAAGACTTTGCCAAGTCATTTATTAAACATGGCAGGAGCCTATCACTGGCCCACATTGCTTGTGCTTTCTTCCTGCCATGTGCGGAAAGCTCTGACGCCCTTCTCTCCGTCTGAGTGTGCAGTCATCCTGTATTCTCAACAAATCCTTTTGCTTTTTATATTTCATATTCATATTAAATGATCACATCGCTAATTTTTGTACATTTAATTTTAAGTGCAAGTACATTTAATTTACGAGTATGAAAATGTGAAATTTAAATGAAAATTTGAATAGAATATTTACAAACTACCTCTAACTCTGAGTTATTTAATCTGTCATCCATCCACTCATCCATCCATCCGTGAGTTTTACCATCCATTCATATATCCACCATTCCCCCTCTGAGGTTATCCATCCATTCATATATCCACCATTCCACCTCTGAGTTTATCCATCCATTCATATATCCACCATTCCACCTCTGAGGCTATCCATCCATCCACCCACTTCTGAAGTTTTCCATTCATCCGTCCATCCATCCACCCACTTCTGAGATTTTCCATTCATCCGTCCATCCATCCATCCATCCATCCATCCATCCACCCACTTCTGAGGTTTTCCATTCATCCGTCCATCCATCCATCCATCCACCCACTTCTGAGGTTTTCCGTAAAAAAAAAAAAAAAAAAAAGAACAAATTTGGGGAATGCAAAAGAAGATTTC
>NW_015506629.1:218677-222899 GCF_001515645.1 Sinocyclocheilus grahami
TATATATATATATATATATATATATATATATATATATATATATATATATATATATATATATATATATATATATGTGTGTATAAATATATTTCATATTCATATTAAATGATCACATCGCTAATTTTTGTACATTTAATTTTAAGTGCAAGTACATTTAATTTACGAGTATGAAAATGTGAAATTTAAATGAAAATTTGAATAGAATATTTACAAACTACCTCTAACTCTGAGTTATTTAATCTGTCATCCATCCACTCATCCATCCATCCGTGAGTTTTACCATCCATTCATATATCCACCATTCCACCTCTGAGGGTATCCATCCAGCCACCCACTTCTGAAGTTTTCCATTCATCCGTCCATCCATCCACCCACTTCTGAGATTTTCCATTCATCCGTCCATCCATCCATCCATCCATCCACCCACTTCTGAGGTTTTCCGTAAAAAAAAAAAAAAAAAAATACAATTTGAGGAATGCAGAAGGCTGATTCAGAGTTTTTTCCCTTCAATGTAATTACCTGAAGCTGTGTCTTAAAAACTACCTCTACCTCTGCATTATTTGATCTGTCATCCATCCACTCATCCACCTCTGAGGTTTTCCATCCATCTACCTATCCACCTCTGAGGTTTTCCATCCATCCCACCTCTGAGGTAATCCGTCCATCCATCCATCCGTGAGTTTTTCCATCCATCCATATATCCATCCATACCACCTCTGAGGTTATCCGTCCATTCATATATCCACCATTCCACCTCTGAGGTCATCCGTCCATTCATATATCCACCATTCCACCTCTGAGTTTATCCGTCCCTGTATCCATCCATCTGTGAGTTTTTCCTTCCATTCATATATCCACCATTCCACCTCTTAGGTTACCCATCCGTCCGTCCGTCCATCCATCCATCCATTCATATATCCACTATTCCACCTTTGAGGTTACCCATCCATTCATATATCCACCACTGAGGTTATCCATCCGTCCATCCATCCACCCACTTCTGAGTTTTTCCATTTATCCGTCCATCCATCCATCCACCCACTTCTGAGGTTTTCCATTTATCCGTCCATCCATCCACCCACAAACAGATAAGATTTGAGGAATGCAAAAGGCTGATTCGGAGGGTTTTCCATTCCGTGTAATTACCTGAAGGGTTGTTAACTAATTACAGACATGTTACGATGGGAAAACACAAATAAGATATGTTTGCAAAGGCAGGTAAATGTAAATTGGTCAGATTGAGAACGCACAATGGCCTATAATCAGTTGTTATTGGGGATGATAGGCAAATTTCAGATGAAAGAAACTGCAGCGTCAGGCCCTCCACAGACGCAAATGAATGGCTGTGAATTCGAACGTTTTCTGCATAATGGGTAAAGCAGGAGAGAACAAGTAGAACTAATGCCTGGAGTTATAAGTGAATCCACGTCTGTGAGGCGAGTGAATAGGTTTTTAATTTAAGATCACAGCAGTGCCACTTGAGAACTGAAGAACATTTCTCAAAGACATCTCTTCAGGCAGCACTGTACTAATTGAATAGGACGAGATGTAAAAGTTTGTGGCAGTTCATGACAGGGTCACAACTTGGCAGTGATGTAGCCTGTTTTTTGTTTGTTTGTTTTTTTTCATTGATGTAAACATCCACATACCAACAAACTCACTGTGTCCTCAAGGATTCTGGGCTGTTTCAGTCCTACACTTGAGAAATGATATTGTTTACCACAGACTTGTCCTTCAGTCGTACAATATTACGCTTACAATGAAAGTCTACCAGGCAAGTTTTTTGGATAAATACCTACATAAATTGTTCGGTAAAAGCAATAAAAAGTTTTTACTTGAACCTAAATTGTTCTTTTTACAACTTCTGGTTATGTGTTACCAAAGTGATTTCTAAAGACCATTGTTTTTTGTGCTGACTCCAAACTAAATGAACTGGGTTTGTTGAGAGATTGGATGTAACTTTGCTCAGACAGGGTTGATAAGTGATTCTATCTCTTTAAGGGGTTTTGGACCAGCCAAGCAAGTGCTATTGAGATTAATGGGGATGTTAGCAGATAACCTTTCTTTTGTTTTACATGTAAGTTTACATGCAAGTGTTATGGAAACCATATGCTATTTTGCTTTGCTTTTCTTTGCATATGCTTTGTTCTGTGGAGCAGAAAATTAAATTTTATGGTGTTTTTGGTATTTGTAGAGCTTGATGGATGAACAAACAAATAAATGCACATGAAATATTGATTTAGTTTTTTTTTTTTTTTATTCTTATAAAAATAATTTGATTATATAAGAAAGCTGCAGAGTTCAGCAACTGCTTTAAATGCCCCTTTTCATTAGTTTTCATTTATTTTATTTCCTATTTTTATAATTTACTATATTACAAAGGATTTTATAATTAGTTTTAAAGGGGTCATATGATGTTGCTAAAAATAACATTATTTTGTGTATTTGTTTAGTTTATGTGGTTTAAGGTTAAAAACACATTATTTTCCACATACTGTACATTATTGTTTCTCCTCTATGCCCCGCCTTTCTGAAACTTGTCGATTTTTACTAGGGATGGGAAGATTCCCCGATTCGCTCGGTGCATCGGCATAAAAAGTTAACGATGCGATGCATTGGTTTAAAAAGTGTGTATCGGCTACAGGTCGACATTTGTATAGCGATGCATCATATCTAACATATTTGCATCGGTAAAAAACGATTTATTTATATATAATTACTAGTGGATGCGCTATACTTTTATTATTTAGAAAGTGACCAATTATCTGTGATCTATGTATTTGTTTGTCAAGCGCGTTCTCTCATCACCGCTGCTGCGTGAATATGATGCATCACAACACCATGGAGACCCAAGAAAAAACTGGGATTAAAGTCCAAAACCTGACTTGAAATAGCCAAACAAATCAATCGGGGCTAAAGCGGTTCCATAAACGACAAATTAAGTTCACACAATCTCACTAATTTGTGCACGCTTATTCTTAAGCAGCCCGTAATGTCGATCATGGATCAAATCGATCCACCATGGCAAACAGCGAATATATCCGTGATGTTTAATGCATTTAAGACATTGTGTTTTCCTCAGGGCATAACTGATATGTCACAGGTATATTTTTAATCTGTAAATGTTAGAAAGTCATGCAAATATATCCATTTTGCTGTCAGGAGTGGGCGAAGTTTACGCGTGTGAATGAGCGCTGATGCGCGCATGCACGCTAAACAGACAATCACAATAGGATTGTGAGCGCAATAATACTGAGTAAAATATAAATTTTGCTAAAATATTGGTTGTTGGACATTAAATGTGCCTTTTGTAGGATTTTAAACCTTCATATAAGTGTATTTTTATGATAGCAGTAGCTAACTGTAAAGGGACTATTGTAATGGGTAAATCAAATGTAAGCTAGTTCAGTACTAATTACTACGCACAAATGAGTTAATGTGTGTTTCCTATTGCAGTTTAGAAGTCATTTTCTTTATTGTTTATTTTCATTTTAATTCAGTGATTTTAACTTTTCATTTCTAATCTACAGCTGTCATAAAACCAGAGAGCCTTTCTGCTTGGCTAGAAACTGTAAAGAAAAGTCAAATAATAGTGCTCCTATCGGTCAGTGTTAGAGGAACTCAGCTTAGTCTGACAGTTAACCTGCTTTAGACCAGGTTAGATTTCCCAGCATGCGTTGCCACAGTGACTGAAGTTGATCTATGTTACATTTGCTTTATGGAACCAAATCATTTGACAATGAGTCAGACTAACTGAAATAAGCCTGGCTTATTTGGTAAACTTGTTTTATGAAACAGGCCTTGAGGCATTAAAAGTGATCATATTTTTTCAATTGCATGATATTGTCTCGAATCGCATTGTGTTGAATCGAATTGAAATCGGATCGCACTGCATCTTAATAGGGGTAAATCGTATCGTATCGCATCGCATCGCATCGGTAGCTGCTTCATATGTATCTTTAATGTATCGTATCTTTGGCTATGCATTGAGATGCGTATCGTATCGGCCTCAGTCATGAGATGCACATCCCTAATTTTTACAAAGCTCATCGGTCTGAAAAGCGAGGTGTGCTCTGATTGGCCAGCTATCCAGTGCATTGTGATTGGCCGAATACCTCAAGCGTGTGACAGAAATGTTACGTCCCTTACCATATTGTGATGCTGTGTCTCCCAGCCAGAGCAACGAGACAAAAACATTAAAACCCATTATAAACGAGACATT
>NW_015506629.1:223735-224170 GCF_001515645.1 Sinocyclocheilus grahami
AGAAAGGAAAAATTGAAATCGCATCATATGACCCCTTTAATTATTCATAATTTAAAAGTTTTTTTACAATATCTTTTCAGATTAAACCAACAATATATATTTAACTTCATATATTTTAGATTTAATACTTATATATTAAATATTTTATATATTTTAGTTGTCTTTATCTATATTGTATTTATTTTGTATTATTTTATTATCACGATTCACACAAATAATGTTGTTGCATGGAAAAATTATATTTTTTGTGTGTGTGTTCCACTGAAGAAAATAACATCATACAGGTTTGGAATGACATGATTTTTTAATGAATTTCAATTTTCATGTGCACAAACCCTCTAAAGAATAACAGACTGGCAGACGATTTGTTAGTAAATCCTACCACAATATACAGATGCAATGATTCTGGGTAAACATTGTATGTGCCCTATAGGA
>NW_015506629.1:224325-224643 GCF_001515645.1 Sinocyclocheilus grahami
CTACATTTCGCAGTTAAAATAAAAAGTGGGTCAGCCTGCTATCGGAAATGAGAAACGTTTGTCATTTACCTGACAGAAAGAAAACATCATAAATGCATACAAACCGCACAAGTTCAGCTTTGCACTCACACGTTTTGTTGGTGCGAAGTTCATTCCCCACCAAATCGAGACGGCACGTCAGAAATCACAGTTGGCTTAATTGAGTTGTCTCAAGATATGCGCTAAAATCAAAGCTGTCACCTTCAGGTACACCTGTACTGGAGTGAAGGCTGAACTAATTAGCATTCACGCTCGTTCCGTGAAGGACTTGGGGCCTCA
>NW_015506629.1:225421-226808 GCF_001515645.1 Sinocyclocheilus grahami
TTGAATAATTGTATACTTTTCAATGCAAGTTAAATGTTTTTTTTTTGCCTATTTTACCCGTAAAAAAAAACTGCTTAATAATTATGCACATCTAAATATGAGGTGCTTTT
This sequence comes from Sinocyclocheilus grahami, assembly GCF_001515645.1. Classification (NCBI taxonomy): domain Eukaryota; kingdom Metazoa; phylum Chordata; class Actinopteri; order Cypriniformes; family Cyprinidae; genus Sinocyclocheilus; species Sinocyclocheilus grahami. The sequence continues at coordinate 225,532 of NW_015506629.1, forward strand.
CATTTCCAGCCCTATAGTTTCAACTTATATACAAATACCAATTTATACAAAATGAATTAATTCAACTGTGCTGGGAATAAAACAGGATAATATGAGGCAAAAATGTGGTGTGTGTGTGTGTGTGCATTTTATTTATTTTTAATATTCAGTCTTACAAACTTCTGATATAATTTTCAATGCATATTGTGCATTGATTTCCATGCCTAGATTTCTTTGGTATATTCATTGGTAGTGAAGTTTGGCATGTATATTATTTGGTGTTTATTTTAAAAATGAAGTCAAATCCATGACTTGTGGCTTCTACTGAAGCACATACCATTGCTTAGTAATTTCAGAGCTTATGATAATGTAGGTCTGCCTTGAAAGTTTCAGTTATTTCTAAAAATCTTTTTTCTCTTCTGAGAAAATGAATGGAATATTACCTCTGAAACCCAGCTGTGCTCCGTTTCTCTGTATTTGTTACGTAAACAAAAGACTATTAACCCAGGGAGAAAATTACTTTTTTTTTTTTTTTTTTTTAATTAGGATGGAAGTCTCTTTATTTTTTTTTTCAACCACTGAACCTTTGCTTTCAGTTACTTGTGATATAAGAAGACCCTTTTCGTCTCAGTAAATTGTTAATGATAAGTGAGATGCTCTCCAAACAGATTATATATGGAACTGGAAAAAATGGATTCCAAGAAATCTACTGAATTCCTCCAGCCACAGCATGATTTAATGCAAAAATCAAATGCAATATTAAAATCTCGTGTGTGATAATGAGTGGCGAAAAATGTTCACTTGATCTTTAGTTTAATTAAAAACAGGCTTTATTGAAAAAGCCTTTCCATAAAAAGATTTTAAAATGCATTTCAATTACAAATGTGTATTCCCTCCTCTGTCAAAATGTTTCCAAAATTTCACATCATAATACCAGAATAAATCCTTTTATGTCTTAAAGCCAGTGGATTTAGAAACAATCCCAGTTGTTTTTAATCCATCATTTAGATGTAGCTCTTTCAGGCCACGTGTGTCTGTGATTCAGTTTGCAGTGACGGTGGGCTTTTATGAACAGAAGGGACGGAGCCACTGTCTGGTCCAGTGTCCCCGGTGGCTCCCATCAGCAGATGTGTTTGTCATCACGCTGAAATGTACCCTGATGTTACATAAACTTCCAAAAATCTGTCTGCTGCTGCTGTGAACTAACAGGTTGCCTTAACTAACCTGTTAAATTTCACATGATGGTGCATGAAAAGAAGAGAGAAGAAAGGAAAAAAGACCTGGAGATCAAATAATCG
>NW_015506629.1:226931-228292 GCF_001515645.1 Sinocyclocheilus grahami
TTATGCTTACTAAGGCTGCATTTATTTGATAAAATATACATTAAAGACAGTAATATTGTGATTGTAATATTGACAGTGTATTTTAATATTATTACAAATTAAAATATCTGTTTTCTATTGTAATAAATGTATTCTATTGTAATGTAATTTATTTTTGTGATGCAAAGCTGAATTTTCAGCATCATTACTCCAGTCTTCAGTGTCACATGATCCTTCAGAAATCATTCTAATATGCTGATTTGATAATTTCAAGAAACATTTTTTATTATTAGCAATAAAATGATTTTGCTGCTTAATATTTTTGTAAAAAAAAAAAAGATATAATACCATTCGAAGTTTAAAAAAAATACATAATATTTTTATTCAGCAAAAATGCATTGAATCAAAAGTAAAACCTTTTAGAATATTTAACATTTTCTGGATTCTGGAAAAAAATGCATCATGATTTCCATAAAAATAATAAGCAGCAAAAAATGTTTTTGACAGTACAATATTAATACATGAGTACCAATAATAATTGGCAGCAATTGATCACAAAATCATTGTATTAGAATAATGACTAAATTGAGACTTTTGAAGACTAAACTGAGACTGCTTTTGGTATCATATTTTCTTCAGAGTGAAAGATCCAGTAATCTGACATTCATCTCCTCTTCAGTTTCAGAAGAGATCTCAATAACGCCTCTAATGGTTCTTGAATTTGTCATGTGCTGTCATATATCAGAGATCTTATGAGTATGAACTTACACATTTATCAGATTATCTGAGCTGTATGGCCCACTTTTAATTGTATATGTTAATTGTCTCATCATTTGTGTTCTAAATCATTTTAGGAGAAAATATGTACTCTAAATGAAACACTGAGAATTGCATGAAGTCTTTTGAGCTTTGAAAGAGCTATCTCTGAGCAATGACGTTTCTGTCTGGGTAGGAAAGATTTCACGGCCACTATACGTCTGTACACAGACCTGTAGCCTTTGTTCTTCACAGACTGTTCTGATACCTGAATACACATACTAAAATGATACCTTAGCCTGAGTCTAATAAAAACGACGCTTCTTGCGCACCGCTGGCCTCTAATCACAAACACGAATTTTTCAGTTCCTCGATCAACCTGTTGCTCTTGGCAACTGCGCGCCGTCAGTGTCATTCAGACCCTGTTTATTTAGCATGTCAATCACACTGTAATTATGAGGAGGGGGGACCTCTTGTCAAGCGCTACCTCGCGCATGCCGTAGCTGACAAAGAGAGTGTAATTAAAATCATTATCCGCTAATGACTTCATTCATTCTTCTTCAAAACCAGGTTCCATTACTACATGCCTTCTCTCTCCGCATTTACAATGTGACATTTATACCATA
>NW_015506630.1:0-686 GCF_001515645.1 Sinocyclocheilus grahami
TCATTGGTTATTGTCCTGTCATGTGACTCTCAGTTCTGTTTGCTCTTTGGTTGATTCTTGTCATGTGACCCATAGTGTTTGATACAAATAGCCCTCATGTTTCCATTGTTCTTTGTCGTGTACCTACTGTCGGTGAGTCTAGTCTGTTCATGCTGTGTCTAGTCTGTTCATGCTACATCAAGTCTGTTCACATGGGTTCTTCAAATTGCCATTCAGTGGACTACTCATTACACTTACTTTACTCAACATATTCTCTGTGAATAGGGATATTTCGTTGCCAGTTTACTTTATGCCTTCACTCTGAAAACTATAATGCATTTGCATTAAAACAGTTTTAAAGCATTTATGTCCTTCACAAAGATGCTTACAATAAAATGCACAAAGCACATTAATGACAGTTAGCAGAACAGGTACTGAGAATACACATGCATCTAAAGGTTCCATCACATTAACACAATTTTGGTGAAATTTCACAGGCAAAACAGGTCCATTGTATGTTGTCAATAGTGTAGTGATGTAAGCACAGCTTACGCTTAATTCACTTTAAAATCATGCAACGTTCTGTTGGACAACGCATCAAATTAGCACGGTCAACTTGAACCCTTTGCGAAATCTGAGAGGGAAAAATGTTTTGACCGGCAAAAATAAATAAATAATAAATAAATTCAGCCAAGATTTTAATTATA
>NW_015506630.1:1068-2944 GCF_001515645.1 Sinocyclocheilus grahami
AGCTCACACTCGAGAAAAAAAAACACCTTGAGGCCTAACCGAGCAAAATATCCAATTTGGTGCAGTTGCTGATATTTATATGGTCAAAAGGTAAGATGAAATTCTGATAGCTTGTCATGTGAATCAATAAGATAACAGTATAGCAGACTATGCATAAAATGCATATAGATATAAGATGTCACTCTGTATCCCGCCAATAATAGCCTATGTGTTAGATGATATTTGAATGCTTAGTTTTTTATCAATGCCCTGTAGTTTTTCTTGTGGGAGCAAATATAATGCAATGCAATACAATCATGATTGAGATAACAATCGGCATTCCTCAGAAGCCTCATGTAGGTACATATTTGATACATTTTAACATGATTTAAAAAATGATGAATGGATAATCAAATTGAGTTCAGCTTCAGTCTAATAAATGTTCATCAGGCCTATTGCTAATAATATAAAAGTTATTATTGTTACTTTATTAAAAAAACCTCAACCCTAAGGGGGTTTTGAGTTTTTTACAAGTACAATAAAAGGCGTTTACTTGCTAAAAAAAAGCATGAACTAGCAATCAGGCTACAGAAGGCATGAGGTAGATTGTGTAAAACAGTTTTTTCCCCAGCAAAGTTTTGATCATGATGATAAGTTAGAGGCCTTAGAAAATTGCGTATCAAAGGGTTATTAACAGTTGAACTTCCATGAGCAGAAACGACGTGGACAGATGGGACAAGAAAAGGTAGCTCTCGATTGAATAACTATGCAAATCAGGAACGCTGCACGGTAAACGGGTCCGTCCTCTCGCGTTTGGGTGTTGGCACACGGAAGGATGTTAGAGACGATCCTCCAATGATACCTCATGGGGTTCAAGGTTTAAGGCGTAGTATTTTATTGTAAAGTAGTACTGGTATGAATGGAAGGTGAACAGCCAGCTGTCCAGTGGCTTTGTTTATTTTTCGTCGTGCTTGAAGCTGTCAGTTCTGAGGTCGAGTGTTGGAGAATTTAATTTGGGGATCCTTACCAGGTGAGAATGAGGCACGTGCATTTAAACAATTGTATATTGTGCATTAATCTTCGTCTGCGTGTACTTTTTGACACTTCGAAAGATTTTTTTCGTGCTTCCTGTCCAATCTCATGTCTGCGATGCACATGGTGTCTGCTGCTCTCCATTTAAGGGCTGATGCAACACTTTCCTTTGAAGGATGGCGAGATATCGCACGGATTCATTTAGAAGTTTATCTGCCTGCCGTGTTATTGTTGTGCGAATCCGTTCGCGTCGTTTAAGCACATCTATTGTGATTATTAACGACTTATTCCAGAATTAGGGTGGAATTAGGACTAGTTAGCACATGTCCTTGTATAGTAGCGCGCTGTAATTCATTACACTGTAGCCGGATGCAAGCGGAATTGAAAAGCCAAACCTCAAAACAGAACGCAAGACAACTTGTAGCATTAGTTCTCACGTTTGCCCTTTTCTTTGGTTTTAAACTGGTTGGTGCACTTTTGGTATTTTTTTACAAAATCTAGTTCTCGGCTTTCAGATTCGCGAACGAAGCATTGTTTTGAAGTGATTCTTTTATATGATTCAGATGAACCGATTCGTGTGAACCCTTTCTCGAAACCTCGACTTTATAAATTGTGTTTGAGACTAAATTTTGAAGAAACAAATCCAGTCAAAAATAAAAATCCGATGTACCCAAGTAAATGCACAATTAATAAGCAGATATATAAATTATCATCACATATTTTAATATAGGCACATTTATAAAATATATATTTGTATATGCATGTTGATTTATATCCCTTAATAAACTGCGTGTATACAACTAAATGTTTATGTTGCGGCAGAGAAGCCATACAATGGGAACTGGGGACTGTTTTGATTTGATGA
>NW_015506630.1:2954-3974 GCF_001515645.1 Sinocyclocheilus grahami
AACCACTGGAATCATCCAGAAAACTAAAGAAAGCGCCTGTGAGTACCATATCAAGATGGTAAGCATACTGGAGTCAGAAAAACACAGAGCTACACAGAGTGCCTGCTGTCGATTGTACCAGTACAGATTAAAAGTTCAAAAGGAAGTAAGATTCTGCACACATATGCCTTTCTTGATCCTGGAAGTTCGGCAAGCTTCTGTACAGAGGATCTTATGAGGAAACTCAACATTACTGGAAGAAAGACTAACATTCTTCTTCAAACGATGAGCCAGGATAAGTCTGTGCCTTCTTATATTGTCAGTGGGTTGGAAGTTTCTTCACTAGAAGAAAATTACTTTATTCCATTGCCTGAAATCTACACACAACAGAGCATGCCCGTTGACACCTCTAACATTCCCACAAAGGAAGAACCGTCTAAATGGCCTTACCTGAATAAGGTACAGATTCTTAGGATTCCAGCCAAGGTGGAGCTGCTGATTGGAAGCAACACTCCCAAAGCCATTGAACCTTGGGAAGTCATTAATAGCCAAGGGGATGGGCCATATGCAGTTAAGACCCTGCTAGGGTGGGTTGTTAATGGTCCTTTACAAGGCAAAGCCACAGCAAACAGGTATAGCTGTGATGTTGTTGTTGTAAACAGAATTTCTGTCTCAAACCTAGAAGAAATGTTGAAACAACAATACAATCATGATTTCAATGAGAGGTCAAGAGAAGACAAGGCTGAAATGTCTGTAGAAGACAAAAGATTCATCAAGATTGCGGAAGAATCAATCAAGTTGAAAGATGGACATTACACTCTTGATTTACCCTTTAGGAAGGAGGACACAATATTGCCCAACAATTACCAAGTGGCAGAACAGCGACTTCAAAGTCTAAAAAGAAAGTTCAAGAGGAATGAACAATTCAAAACCGACTATACTGAATTTCTAACTGAAGTCATAAATAAGGGCTATGCTGAAGTAGTACCGCAACAAGAGTTGAAAAGAACAGACGGTAAATTATGGTACATCCCTCATCAC
>NW_015506630.1:5006-5602 GCF_001515645.1 Sinocyclocheilus grahami
TCACTTCCAACAGAGCTTGACGCAGTAGAGATGGTGAAAGACCTTACATCTCTCTGCCAAACAGGAGGATTCCATCTCACAAAATGGGTGAGTAACAGTCGCACTGTGCTTGCACATATTCCAAAGGAAGACAGAGCTCAGAATGTAAAGGAGTTGGATCTCGACAGGGAAAGGCTTCCCCCTGAAAGAGCACTTGGATTGTTGTGGTGCGTGGAGAATGACATGTTTAAGTTCAATATCACTGTTAAGTGCAGATCCCACACCCGAAGAGACTTGCTGTCAGTTGTAAGCTCCATATATGATCCACTTGGATTTTTGAGTCCATTTACTCTACCTGCAAAATTGCTTCTCCAAGATCTCTGTAGGAACAAATGTGGTTGGAATGAGGAAATACCTCAAGCTGCAGTGGGAAAGTGGACAAAGTGGATAAAGGATCTTGATGAGATAGAAGATTTCAGGGTGCCACGATGTGTAAAACCAATTTGTTTCAGAACACAGAAGCAAGCTGAGCTGCATCATTTCTCTGATGCCAGTGAGCAAGGATATGGCACAGTGAGTTACTTGAGACTGACTGATGATATGCACACTGTACATGT
>NW_015506630.1:5768-6859 GCF_001515645.1 Sinocyclocheilus grahami
GTTTCAGAACACAGAAGCAAGCTGAGCTGCATCATTTCTCTGATGCCAGTGAGCAAGGATATGGCACAGTGAGTTACTTGAGACTGACTGATGATATGCACACTGTACATGTATCTTTCATCTTGGGAAAAGCCAGGGTTGCTCCGCTTAAGCAAATGACAATTCCACGTCTAGAACTGACAGCTGCAGTGTTAGCAGTCAGAGTGGATGTTATGCTAAGGAAATCATTGGAGCTAGAGCTCAAAAGCTCAACATTTTGGACTGATAGTCAGTCAGTACTGAAATACATCGCAAATGAGAATCCACGATTCTGCACATTTGTCGCAAATAGGATCTCTATTATCAGAGAAAACACTGATGTAACACAGTGGAAATTTATCAGAACCAAGCAGAACCCGGCAGACTTGGCATCAAGAGGGGTGAGTGCCAGCACATTGGTAAAGTGCAGAGAGTGGATCCATGGACCAGACTTTCTATGGAAGAAAGAAGAGGAATGGCCTAAAGAGTCCCCGGTAACTGTGTCACTCTCACTTGATGATGTTGAAGTTAAAAAAAACACCACTGTGTACAGTATTGTCCTTAAAGTCAAGAAAAATCCTACCAGCCAACTACTTAATTACTTTTCAAGTTGGACAAAGCTAAAGATATACAAAGCGACCAATAATACTCCCAAAAGATCTTCACATCTCGACACTTATCCTTCAGCACATACATGAGCAGCTCGGACATGCTGGCGGAAATCATGTTCTTTCACAACTGAAAAAGAAATATTGGATTATAAATGCCAATTCTGCAACCCGCAAAGTTCTGTCTAGATGTGTGGTGTGTAAGCGTGTAAGGGGAAAAATTGGAGAGCAGAAGATGGCAGACCTACCTAAGGAAAGACTACAAGCTGATCTTCCACCTTTTAGCAATGTTGGAGTTGACTACTTTGGACCTTTCGAGACAAAAAGAGGTAGAAGTCAAGTAAAAAGGTACGGAGTCATTTTCACATGCATGACAAGCAGAGCAGTTCACCTAGAAATGGCTCACTCACTGACCACAGATTCTTGCATTGACGCTTTAAGACGATTCATAGCCAGAAGAGGTCA
>NW_015506630.1:7528-13238 GCF_001515645.1 Sinocyclocheilus grahami
AAAGAAAAAAGGACACAAGCAGGCGCGCCCCGCGGGGGGGGGGGGGGGGGGGGGGGGGGCTGGTGCCAGAGCATACAGTCTTTCGACTGTGCGCATGGAGCTTAGATGGCATGGTGCAACAAGCATGCAATTAGCCTTTAGGTTGTTTGATGTTGCAAATCAAGTTAATTTTGGAACAATAAACTTCAGTTATTGTTTGGAACTTAAACAAGCCTTTCTGAATCTATTCATGGTGCTTTGCAAGCGTCGGAATATTGCATCAACACCTCCCACAGTGGCCAAGGGATAAAATTGGAAAGTTGAAGCTTGTTTTTACCACTACAGGCTCTTTAAATGCATTTACAGAACTGGACACAATAGCATTACAACATCGTGAATTTGGGTTAAAAACAAAAATGATATAATTTGAGATGCATCATTTGCATCAGTTGAACAGGCACGATGAAACTTGAAATGCGGCTGTTCGTAATTAAATGTAATCAAATATCAGCCCAAGCATTCTGGTTTTGCTGTTGTTAGCACCATAAACTGATCGAGCTACGGAAATCTGTTACCATTCAGATGAATTCAAAACTCAACAGTGAAACCAAGTGACCTATCCAAAAAAAAGAAAAAGAAATTAACTGAAATAGACATGTTTTTATAATTTATTCAACATAGCCAAACAAATACTATTTACATTGTGGCAATTGATTGCATTTAATTGAACACAATCACATCAGCGTTGAACCAACATACTGTACAAGTTATTAAAGTTATGGCCACTGTGTGATATTACAGTGCAAATGAAGATCAGTGACAGTGAATCAGGGTCAGGTCTTGTTTCTGGGTGTATCAGAGTAAGGCACATTGTCCAGCAGGAGACTCTGGCGGGGCTGTAACACTACAAAACACAACACAAACCAGTCATTAGCCTGGGGGAACTCAAGATGTTTAGTCTTATATCAAGCTCAAATAAAAAGAAATACTTTGTTCTTATTATGCCAGTGTGAGAAAATAGATTCAGGGTTTCTACAGGTTTTATGAAGGTAAATTTAAGGCCTTTTAAAGAAAATATATATTAACGGGAACACAACACGTCAATATGTTCTTTAAATGAAGCACACAATGATGTGTATTATCAACATGTCGAAGTACTGTACTACAGTAACAAACAAGGTTACAAAACAAAATCATGCTTAAAGTGTGTCACTATTTAATAAATAAATAGAAAACTCTTATTGGCTAAAAATATGCTTATTTTCTCTTCTTCTTTTGGTTTTGGGATGACATGTGATCATGTTTTTGAGATACACACATAATTTCACACAGATCACTTACAGATTTAGTTTTGCTCCACATGCTCTCCCTGCATCACATTTTCACGAAGGATGGTTTCAACCGCTCGGGCCACTTTGAGCATCTGAAAGAATGAGTTTAATAGATATTCTTGCCTAGAAGCCTCCAAGAGCAGACAGAAATCTTAATATCTCCCGAGATTCAGCTGTGCCGTCACGTGACTTGCCTCTTTAATATTCTCCTCTGATGTTCATTCTTGTTTTTTTTAAATGTGTATGAGACTTTAAGACATAGTAACAATAGCAATAATAATAATAATAAATACTTCAATTTTTTCAGAACGCAATGATAAAAAAACTAAAAAAACCATACAAACACAGGGCAGAAATGATTTTGCTAAAAAGTAAAAGTCCAAACAAAAGCATCAACACTAAGATAAAGAAAACAAACAGTAATAATAATAAAAAAAATGTTGTGAACTGATATGTAAATAATTTAAATATGTAATTCAAGTATGTAGACAATTTTTGTTAGCGTATGGTGTAGGTTTATTGACACCTGTCACAGCTCGGTCATCATCTCTAGAAACAGGTCTTCTTGTCTTATGCAGATCTTTGAAGACCCGCAGCACCTTTGAATACAAATATCACGACACTGCAAAGATAAATGACCAGTGTTGGGGAAAGTTACTTTTAAAAGTAATGCATTACAATATTGCGTTACTCCATAAAAAAAGTAACTAATTACGTTACTTAGTTACTTTTTATGGAAAGTAATGCATTAATGTTACTTTTTAAATCTGGACAGGGCTCGCTTGTTTGTTTTAAAAATTAAAAAGTTATATTTTTGGCAAATATAAAAGCCTTTTCACACCAAAAGTGAAATGAATAAGCCTCAGGCTGAAGGAAAGTATATTTACGTCCGTACAGTAGAATACAGAAGAAGACATTTCAACACACTTCAGCAATAAACAAAGACACAGATGTTTGTCTAGAGTAATTTGTGCTTGTTAGTACGCTTGAACCGGATCATCGAAGCTCAGAAGCAAATAGAATGGGATTAAATACATAAAGGATATTTGTGTTGTTTAACATTTAATTTTTGCAGGTTTGCGTCATATTCTGAGTTGCATTATTTTTATTCATTTTGAGGAATACTGAATGTGTTTTTGTTTTGTGTGAGTGAGATGAATTAATGCATATTCATATTTATTTTAGAGCTACAGTAACATCTGATTTCTCTCAGCATGGCTGCCAATCAATAAAATGGGAAAAAAAGTAACTCCGATATTCTCTTGTAAATGAAAAAGTAATGCGTTACTTTACTAGTAACTTGAAAAAGTAATCTGATTACGTAACTCGCGTTACCCCCAACACTGATAATGACTAAATGCTTTTATAATGCAATGGCACGTCGCTCTTATAAAGCCGTCTATTTAAACAATAACGACAATTGCATTTACTGAGTTTGAAAATAAACAGCAACTGTTAAAAATAATGTAAGAAAACACCAATATTGTAAACCGCTGTTGTTTCAGCTTCACGCGCGCGTCTTGTTCTGCGGCGGCTGCTGTGGTGTTTGTGAAGCAGCGCAGCGCCGCCTGCTGCACTGGAGGACGCGCGGGGGCTATATTCAGCAATAAACAGCAGAATTAAACTGAAAAAGAACCTTTAAGAAGCTAGTTAGTTGGTTTTGTATTGCTTATTATGGGGAATGTCCCTTGAATGAAAGGAAAACCTATATTAGATACTTTTTTCTTGAGGGAAGTTGATGGATGCACCAGATATCTGAGATGCACAGCGCAACAGCATCGTATGGGTTATCTTCAGACATCTCCAACGCTAACAAGCTGCATCAGTGATCACACTCGCTCAGGTTCTCCATGGGTCCCACCTGTGTTTCTGTAGCACTTACATTATATATTTAATAACACTTACACGATGCTGTAATGCCTAAATTCGTATTTAGCACGCGCAGTTTTCTGAAAACAATGCACCTACAACATGAACGCACCTTCAGCCAGAATGTCTTTGTTTTATTATCATTATTTTCAGGTTTTCCTATGATTGCATGAAGCATCCGCAAGCCAAATGGATTGGATTCCACAGAACAGAAGCACAACATGTAAGCCTCACACCATAACAGACAAACAAGCACACCTTTATTAACATTAATTAACATTCTTCAGGATGAAGCACACAAGCAGAAGAATCCTCCACGCGTCTCCTGTCTTTGTCTGAAAGGAAAGAACGAGGAAGAAAGTGTTCAGCAACAGCTAAACTCCGAGCAGGACCGTGGCAGCGCGTTATACCGACCCTCATATAAGAGCAATAATCGTCCCCCTGAGAGCAGGGTCAGATGGGTAGTGTGTTTAATCATTGGGTCAGCTCAAAGCTTCAGTCTCTCGATATAAAAGTTAGTTGGATTAATCCAAACAAAAATCAGTCTGTAAAAGCTAGTACTAAAATGTTGTCCACAACATGTTACTTATAAATGCCTGAAACATACCTTGCTGCTGCCCGTCCTCGAACCCCACGCTGCTCAAAGCACTGCAGCGCACATGGCCGGAACCAGTCTTCTTCTTCTGTGTTTGTCTCAGGCTCTCGGCCAGAGCCTCAGCAGCGCAGTACTGCCTCCAGCGGCGGCACCGGGAACCACTGGTGGCCGAATCATGAATCATGACGCTTCGAAACATGTTTTGAAGAAACTGCTTCAGAAGTCGCCTGGTCACGTGATCTTAGCAAACAAAACATTTTTGATTTATTCGTTTGTTTGTCTCACATTTATTTATTATATATTTATTATTTTGCTGTTTTATTTTGTGTATGCATAACTGCACATATAATAGTGCTGTCAAAAGATTAATCGCGATTAATCGCATCCAAAATAAAAGTTTTTGTTTACATAATATATGTGTGTGTGCTGTGTATATTTATTATGTGTATATGTATATACACTCACATACAGTATATATTTTGGAAATATTTACATGCATATACATTTATACATTTATATTCTTATATTTTATATTATATATAAATATATTTAACATATAAACATAACATATTTTTCTTAAATATATACATTCATGTGTTTGTATTTATATATGCATAATAAATATCATACGTGTGGATGAGCGTCTGGATTACGTACGTGTGGATGAGCATCTGGATTACATACGTGTGGATGAGCGTCTGGATTACGTACGTGTGGATGAGCTGTATATAAAAAATTAAGCTAAATCTTAGATTTAATTATTAGATCTCAATGAATGAAATATCCAGGTTAAAACTCTTCACTTATATATTTTGCATATTGTTGTGGGGAAAAAAATAATGTGACAATGGTCAATGAAAGCCAAAATCATAAACACATTCAGGGCAGGAATTACAGTAACAAGTAAAGTACATTAAAAGTATTAATGTTAATCAGTAATGTGCATGGCCTCACGTGCCCATATGAACTCCCAGCAATGTCTGGGCATACTCCTGATGAGATGGCACATGGTGTACTGGGGGATCTCCTCCCAGACCTGGATCAGAGCATAAGTGAGCTCCTGGACAGTCTATAGTGCTACTTGATGGCTTTGGATAAATGAGATCCCAGAGGTTCTAAACTGGATTTAAGTCTGGAGAATGTGAGGGTCAGTCAATGGCATCAATTTCATCCCGATACTTCATAGCATGTGGAGGTCTGTGAGAACTCTAACGATGGTCCTCCCCAGACCACCCTTGCTGTTGCTTCTCCACAGTACTTGTTTTCACTTGTATGCCTTCATCATCCAGAGACTGCCTACAGACTCTGGCCACATGAGGCCAGGCATAATCATGCACCAGGAAGGCCCTGGACTGCACCAGCATAAGATCTGACAATAGATCTCAATAATACTGTTCCTGTAGGCAAAACAACGGTGCATGTTTTTGATATTTCCTTCATCTGAAGAGGTGACGAACTGATTGGGATGAGGTTGGAAGTGCTGGAAAATGTGTAGTGTTTGGTGTGCCTTCAGGAACAGGGTTGGGAAACATTGACGTTGCCTTTTTTATTTGGTAAAATACAGTAACTAAACGTGTACAAATAATAATGACAATCATGATTTAAAGAGAGTGGAAAGTGAGTTTACTGTATGTACAATAATCAAATTTCTGTTGTGTAGGCCTACTGTAAAATCTTTGTGTAAGATTTGGTAGGCCTACTCTTATTTGTATGTCTGTTAATGACCCTTGAACCACAAGGGCTATAAACAAAATTATATTTCCCCTGAATCATTGAACAAAGTCATTACATCTTTGATTTCCTTGAGGTATTTTTCCCTTTACTCTCTATTTTCGATTTTGCTGCCAGCAGTCATTATGTAACATCTAATGATGTGTAATCTGAATGGCTGTCCATTATGAGAACGAGTTCAGTCATGTGTTTGTTAAATCAAGTG
>NW_015506630.1:14248-16592 GCF_001515645.1 Sinocyclocheilus grahami
ATTACGTACGTGTGGATGAACGTCTGGATATTAACTATCATCATGATTATCTTTACTTACTGTTGTGCTCTAAGTAAGGTTTTAATTTGGGATATAAAACACACACACACACACACACAGTTTGATATATTTATCAAACCAAGTTTGAATAGATGCAAAGAAAACAAGATCTTAATAAAACATTTATGCAATAAGAAATGAATACCAAACTAACTACTATTTGAAAAAGTTTTGTTTTCATAAATCCACTAGACACTAGGAAATAAAGAAAAATTTGTTTATTTGTTTATATAGACTGTATATAAAAAATTAAGGGAACACCTAAATCTTTTTAGATGTTCCCTTAATGTTCTTTTTAGATTTAATTATTAGATCTCAATGAATGAAATATCCAGGTTAAAACTCTTCACTTATATATTTTGCATATTGTTGTGGGGAAAAAAATTATGTGACAATGATCAATGAAAGCCAAAATCATAAACACATTCAGGGCAGGAATTACAGTAACAAGTAAAGTACATTAAAAGTATTAATGTTAATCAGTAATGTGCATGGCCCCACGTGCCCATATGAACTCCCAGCAATGTCTGTGCATACTCCTGATGAGATGGCACATGGTGTACTGGGGGATCTCCTCCCAGACCTGGATCAGAGCATAAGTGAGCTCCTGGACAGTCTATAGTGCTACTTGATGGCTTTGGATAAATGAGATCCCAGAGGTTCTAAACTGGATTTAAGTCTGGAGAATGTGAGGGTCAGTCAATGGCATCAATTTCATCCCGATACTTCATAGCATGTGGAGGTCTGTGAGAACTCTAACGATGGTCCTCCCCAGACCACCCTTGCTGTTGCCTCTCCACAGTACTTGTTTTCACTTGTATACCTTCATCATCCAGAGACTGCCTACAGACTCTGGCCACATGAGGCCGGGCATAATCATGCACCAGGAAGGCCCTGGACTGCACCAGCATAAGATCTGACAATAGATCTCAATAATACTGTTCCTGTAGGCAAAACAACGGTGCATGTTTTTGATATTTCCTTCATCTGAAGAGGTGACGAACTGATTGGGATGAGGTTGGAAGTGCTGGTAAATGTGTAGTGTTTGGCGTACCTTCAGGAACAGGGTTGGGAAACATTGACGTTGTCTTTTTTATTTGGTAAAATACAGTAACTAAACGTGTACAAATAATAATGACAATCATGATTTAAAGAGAGTGGAAAGTGAGTTTACTGTATGTACAATAATCACATTTCTGTTGTGTAGGCCTACTGTAAAATCTTTGTGTAAGATTTGGTAGGCCTTCTCTTATTTGTACGTCTGTTAATGACCCTTGAACCACAAGGGCTATAAACACAATTATATTTCCCCTGAATCATTGAACAAAGTCATTACATCTTTGATTTCCTTGAGGTATTTTCCCCTTTACTCTCTATTTTCGATTTTGCTGCCAGCAGTCATTATGTAACATCTAATGATGTGTAATCTGAATGGCTGTCCATTATGAGAACGAGTTCAGTCATGTGTTTGTTAAATCAAGTGTATTTGGCGAATAGCCACAAGGTGGCGCAGTAATTCACCTTGTTTTCTGCCGTGTCAGTGCCAAACAATGGATTATGTCGAAAATTATGCATAACATATACTTGTTGGACAACTCATAACTGAGGCCATACACTGTCTTTAATAAAGGACATTTTGCACTGTTGAACTGTTAACATCATGTGACTGTTTATGCTATGTGCTATACTATTGAATGAATGTGTATTTGGGTGAGACCAGAGCATGAATATTCAACGGCTCTGGGTAAGACATATTTGTCAACTGATTATTAACTTCACTTTTTTCCACCAGACTATGGAAATGTTCACACATCATATGACTTCAGATTTTTAACACAAAAAAAACTACATTTTTCTGTTATTCAAAAAAACAAATCAATCTTTTGACAAGACTTCTTCTTCACTCTTCTTTCTGACTCTGCCGTATACCAGCTTCATGTCACATTCTTAGGTCGTCCTATTTGAAGTAAAATTTCTAAACCAACAGCTGTTATTTAATGTAAAGTTCCTACAAGCAACAGTAATATCACAATGTTTTGACACAGCTAACATTGACTACTCAACTAACTACTCAACTACTACTGCATAAATATGCAATGTCACATAACAGACAGACAATTATTAGACATTATGTCTTTTCTGACGCAGTCCCTACCATTACACTTTATTCACAGCAATAACAACAGCAACAATACAATAACATACTATAGTTACGATATGTTATACTACTAGATAAGCAAACATATGTATTATTTTTTCCGGTACAAGGTTACTTCAGACCACA
>NW_015506630.1:16885-40639 GCF_001515645.1 Sinocyclocheilus grahami
CACGTAGCTTCACACGTAGCTTCTCACGTAGCTTCTCACGTAGCTTCACACGTAGCTTCTCACGTAGCTTCTCACGTAGCTTCACACGTAGCTTCTCACGTAGCTTCTCACGTAGCTTCACACGTAGCTTCTCGCGTACACACACACACACACACACACACACACACACAGAGTATATATAACACCGCTAGATGGTGTTGATCTGGTAAACCGTATGGTTTTGACTGATTTTATAATGTAGGTAAATAAATATGAGTAGGTATTAAAGATACATTTTGGTATGCATTTTTTGCCTAATAACACGCAAACAAGCATTCCATATGACAACATTTTACACAACCTTCATATTTAACGCTGTTTGATTACTTTGCAATTGCATAGTTTTGAGCAGCAGGCGCTTCGTTCGTAGATTCATAGTTTCTCTCTTCATTTCTGGGAACTATGTGCACAACAACTGAATATGGCCTTGGATACAGACCAGAGAAACGGGGGAAAATCGGTATCAGGAATTAATATTTGATAACTCAGTGTATCCTTCTAAGCGAGGAGCGACTTTTAATTTGAAAAGAGGCGTTGCGGTGTTTTTCCGGAAGTGCTGCGAGTCAGCTGACAAGCGTAGTTTCGCTTCTGCGCGGTGGCGGTCAGCTGACAGATGTTTGCTGTCTCGGATCAAACACCTGCGCGATCAGAGCCGACCAGCGCGATGAGTGCTGGCGCCCCCCGATCTCTGGCCTCCTCCGGACAGAAGTCCATCCAGGACATCTGCCACCCTCTGTCCGCCGAGGAGAGCGCGCTGAACCCCGGCAGCGCTGCAGACACGGTGAGGTCCGGGCTGGGGCTGTTCGGGGCTGTTCGGGGCAACATCGCTCTCTAGCTAGGCAGCACTCAGGACCCATCAGCACGAGTGAAGCAGTGCTGACAGCGTGTCGCTATGTCTGAAATATTGTACTGGGTAAAAAACAAGTAGTGTGTTTGTCCAGCCACAAACATTTCGTCTATTTGCATCATAGTAATATGTTTTAGTAAATATCGTGGTATGGAAGTATGCAGTGTTACTACCTTGTTTATGAACGTGCATCGTGGTATTACCATGTTTTTGGATATGTACTATGGTAGGTTGTTTGAACATGCACCATGATTGTACCATGCGTTTTTAGTATTTATTTACCGTATTAATACCATCATTTATTGGCCATGCACTGTGTGTCAACTAAATACAATGATATATGATTATAGTAGTTATTTAGTATGATGGTACACATCAGGGGCCCATCATAGTATTTGTTTTTTTGTGTGGGTTGGAGTGCATTGTATAGATATTCAGATGAATGCGTTTTGTGTTAAATCTGATTTGGCTAAAGTGAAATGAAATGATTGTATGTGATCTCCCAGTTTCGAATTGTTGTGAACACTGATCAGTGTTGCACATATCGAGGTTTATTTATCAAATGCACAAAAATATATGCAGCAAAATATGTATGTATGCCTAGAAAATGAAAAAAATAAATAAAAGGAATAGTTCACCCCAAAATAAAAATCGCTGAAATTGTCCCCAGCTCATCCGAGATGTAGATGAGTTTGTTTCTTCATCAGATTTGGAGCACTGCATCACCGTCTCGCCAATGGAAGTGAATGGGTGCCGTCAGAATGAGAGTCCAAACAGCTGATAAAAACATCACAATAATCCACAAGTAATCCACACCTCTCCAGTCCATCAGTGAACATCTTGCAAGTTCTCCAAATCTGTTCTGATGAAGAAACAAATTAATCTATATCTTGGATGGCCTGATTTTCATCTCTAGGTGAACTATTCCTTTAAGACCTAAAGGAAAAGTAAATTAACCACACAGAATAAAAAAAAATGTATATGAGTGCTGCTTAACACATTGTGCGAAGTTGCTATTAGTAAATTCTAGTAAGAGTATTGAAATAGTAACCGCAGATGTGTGTTGTGCAGTGTGTGAGGTGTAAACTATGAGTCAGATATGTCTGGACAATAGAGCTGTGTTGAGCTTGGCACAGCTGACTGAGATGCTGCTAAATGAAGAGTTTGTTGTGTTTTACTCATGACGCAGAAGAGTTGTTTTTGTGCGCTGCTCATAAATGTATTGTTGTTGCAGTTGCACTGTGGCTTCCCTATTTGTTGGATATGATAATTGCTTGTAAATGCTGTGAATGCTTGTTTACTTCATAATATTAAAATGGCTTTTTTAATAATAATATTATAGGTCATTTTAATTCTATTTGTACTTCATTATTAGAGATAGTAAGGCTTTTTCTGTACTTGTTTATTCCGATGGCTAATTTTTAACCAGAAAGGTTTTTTTTAATTTTTGTATTATTATTATTGGACGTTTGCAATTCATTAAGATGCATCAGTGCAGTATTTGAACAAACCCAGAACCTTGGGCTTTCTTTGCTGATTTCTGCTAATAAGCAGAAACTCCCTTTGGGGTTGTTTTGTGTGACACATTAAACAGTTTAGAAAACTGTTTTTTTTATAGAGCAAATGAAATCATGGGATACACAGTGCCAGGTAACATTATGAGTAATGCTTATTTTCCTGGTAAAAAAGAAATAACTCACTATCATGCACGGTTTTGTGATAATTGCCTAATCTTGCCTAACCTGAGAGCGGGAACGAGACATCACAGAGACATTTCTCCATTATGGGAACTCCTTCCCTTCCAACCTTTCCTGAAGTCCTATTGGCTCACGCCAGTCCAAATGACTGTATGCAAATCACATGCAAATACTGACGCGCTCGAGAGGCAGTATAAAATGCGGTGCACGCGACAATTACGTCAGAATCTGATACTGAACGCTGCTTAGCTGATCGAGCAGCGAACACGGCGACCACCGTGATGTCTCGTTCCCGCTCTCAGGGAACCGAGGTTACGATAGTAACCGGAGACGTTCCCTCTCGAGTTTTCACGAGACATCACGGAGACATTTCTCCATTATGGGAACGATATTCAATCCCGCCGTGAGAGAGGCTAGGAGCAGCCTGTACAAGTCAGATACTCAGCGAAGATAGAACCCACAATTCCCACAACCAATAGCGATGCTTGCTAGGCGGGCTCGCAGCTGATAGGTGGAGACAAGCCAATGAGCGTCTAAAGCCAGGTATACTAAATTTGCATATCTGGTCAGTGATAACGTATGCTGCGCTGAGAAACAGGGCAGAAGCAACAACAACCACAGTATTGTGAGGGGGGGCTGCACAGAGATAACGGTGTTAAGCAGCAGTATAACACATAAGATGATGATGGTATACCAATCAAATTAGAAAGAACACACCAAGAAAACTTTTCTCCATAATGGGAACGATATTAAATCCCGCCGTGAGAGAGGCTAGGAGCAGCCTGTACAAGTCAGATACTCAGCGAAGATAGAACCCACAATTCCCACAACCAATAGCGATGCTTGCTAGGCGGGCTCGCAGCTGATAGGTGGAGACAAGCCAATGAGCGTCTAAAGCCCAGGCATATGAAATTTGCATATCTGGTCAGTGATAACCAGTGGTGGAGGTAACGAATTACAACTACTTACGTTACTGTAATTAAGTAGTTTTTTCGGGTACTTGTACTTTTTTGAGTATATTTTAAAGCTGTACTTTTACTTGTACTTAAGTACAAATTAAGCAAAATAATCTACTTCGTTACATTTAAATCATAGTTCGTTACTTAGTACGCCCACAATTTGAATTGATATTCAAACATTTGACGGCACTTCAGTAGCCAATAAAGATATCCGACCATAAATGGACCAATAACAGCCCTGATATCTGAACCGGGAAAAGCAGCGTCTAAAGCCAGGTATACTAAATTTGCATATCTGGTCAGTGATAACGTATGCTGCGCTGAGAAACAGGGCAGAAGCAACAACAACCACAGTATTGTGAGGGGGGGCTGCACAGAGATAACGGTGTTAAGCAGCAGTATAACACATAAGATGATGATGGTATACCAATCAAATTAGAAATTGAATAGCAGGAGCCGCACTGAGTACAGGGCAGACAACAGCAACAATAGCATATAGGGCTGCACAGAGTAATTACTGTGCGAGGCAGCAAACACGCATGAATAGAGGTAGCATAAATGTGAATCAGTCACCCATCGGCAGCACTGAGCGTCCAGCTTGTAAAACCTGGCGACGGTATTCTGAGAAGGTCAGCCGGCTGCAAAGCATATATCCTGAAGACATACCTCTCGACCACGACCAGGAGGAGGCGATAGCTCTTGTTGAGTGGGCCCTAATGTGCAAAGGACATTCGTATAACAGCCGTGTTACAATCCAGTGGGAAAGACTCCTTTTTGACACGTCAAGGCCCTTCGCACAACCACCGCAGCACACGAAAAGCTGGTCAGATTGCCAAAAGCTGGCCGAACGGTCAATGAAAATCCTCAAAGCCCTGACGGGGCACACCGAAGTCTGAGCGTCCACATCACGCGAGGTCGGTGACTCAGAAGACAGGGCAGACAGCGAAACAGTCTGCGCTCTGAAGGGGGTAGATAGTGATTTAGGCACGTAGCTCGGTCTCGGCCGGGGAGTGACGCTGCAGTCACCGTGTCCAAAGTGAATACAATCGCTGTCCACAGAAAATGCATGTAAATCCCCTATGTGCTTAGCCGAAGCGAGGGCAAGAAGAAGTGCAGTTTGAGAGATAGCTCCTTCATAGCAATGGATGCTAAAGGCTCGAATGGTGGTTGTGAAAGAGCTCTTAACACCACCTCTAGGTACCAGGGCGAAACTGAAGGGGAATGCAACCTCCTTGCCCCCTTGAGAACACTCACCACCAGCGCGTGCCTACCAATCGATTGCCCGCCCAGCGGGGAACGAAACGAGGCAATAGCGGCCAGTGTTAATGGTAGACATCCATTATCAAGCCTGTACTGTAGAAAACGCAGAACATCCGACACGGAGCAAGCAGCCGGGTCGATATGAACATCACGGCACCACAAACACTCCCCATTTTAGAGCATAGAAATGTCTCGTGGGGGGCGCCTGCGCCTCTGAGAGCGTATCAAGCACACGAGAATGCAGGGCGGTCAGCTCCTCTTGATATCCCAGAAGCAGCCACACATGATGACTCAATAACTCTGGGTTGGGGTGCCTCGTTTGAGACAGCAGATGTTTCCTGATGGGGATCGGCCAGGGCGGCGCCGCCAGCAGCTTTGTCCAGTCCGGGAAACCAAGGATGGTTCGGCCAGTTCGGCCAGTTCGGGGCGACGAGTGTCACCGAAGCCTCCTCCTCCCTGATCTTGCATATCACCAGCTGCATTATCTTGATCGGAGAAATGCATACGGCCTGGCTGCTGGCCAGTACGATGTCAGAGCGTCCCCTTCCAGCCGAGAATGAGACAAGGAGAAGAACAGCGGGCAGTGCGCATTCTCGCTCATGGCGAACAGATCCACCTCTGCTCTACCGTAGCGGGTCCAAATCATCCGAACTGACTCAGGATGCAGCCTCCACTCTCCTTGAGGAATCCCCTTCCTCAAAAGCATTTCTGCCCCACAGTTCAGGAGACCAGGGATGTGCGCTGCTCTGATGGAGAGAAAGTGACGGTCCGTCCATAGCAGGAGATTCGCTGCCTGCTTGTACCAAGCCTAGCCTTGGATCGTACACCCCCTTGGTGATTTATGTATGACACCACAGACGTTGTCGGTGCGAATCAGTACATGTCGCTGTTCCAGCTGTGGCCGAAAATCCTTTAGAGCTTCGAACACTGCTTCCAGCTCCAAACGGTTTATGTGCCACCGGCTCTGAGGTTCTGACCACAGCCCTGAAGCCGGCATGCCCTTGCACACTGCCCCCCATCTGCGAGTCAATGCGTCCGTCGTGACCACGACACGTGACGTCATCAAGTCCAGGGGAACCCCCCAGCTGAAGAGATCTTTGCGCCATGGCCTCAGGTCTTCGATGCAGCCGCGGGAGACCGTAATGCGCAAACGGTCTGAAGTCCACACCGTTCAAGGGACTCGAGATTTCAGCCATAACTGCAGCGGGCACATGTGTAGTAAACCCAGATGACATACTGATGCCGCTGCCATAAGTCCCAGCAGCCTCTGACATTACTTCAAGTGAACAGAGCTGCCCAGTCTGAAATGGTGCAGGAAAGACAAAATGGCCGCCGAGCGCTCCCGAGAGAGGCAAGCACGCATCTCCACCGAGTCGAAGCACACTCTCAGATACGTTATAGACTGACTCGGGGCGAGAATGCTCTTACGCACATTCACACATAGCCCCAAGAACTCCAAGTGACGAAACAGTTTGTCTATATGGCTGCTAAGATCAGCCAGTCATCCAAATATTTGAGAACGCGCATCCCGCTCGCTCTGAGGGGGGCGAGAGCTGCGTCCATGCACTTCGAGAAAGTGCGCGGGGCCAAAGCCAGCCCAAACGGGAGCACAGAGTACTGGTACGCTGTGCCTCGAAAGCAAATCTCAGAAAGCGTCTGTGATGCGCTGCTGTCTGAATGTGAATGTACGCGTCCTTTAAATTCATGGATGCAACCAGTACCCGGGGCGAATTCGCACCAGGATCTGTTTTATCATCCTGAACGCACGCTTGCAGAGCGCTCTGTTGATGGGCCTGAGATCTAGAATCGGGCGTAGTCCTGCATCTCTCTTGGGCACCATAAAATGGCGGTTGTAAAACTCGCTCCTGATCTTGCATATCACCAGCTGCATTATCTTAATCGGAGGAACGCATACAGCCAGCCTCGATGTCAAGTCACCTTTATTTATATAGCGCTTTTAACAATACAGATTGTGTCAAAGCAACTGTACAGCATTAATTAGGAAAATAGTGTGTCAATAATAGTTCCGATTGACCTAATTAATGCATCTTAAAAATCCTTTAACGGATTTGAATATTAGAAGCATATTAGTGTGTTATGTGTAAGCCAGGTTAAAGAGCACACCTAGGTTCCTAACTAATGACGAGAAATTGACAGAGCAGCCATCAAGTCTTGGACAGTGTTCTAGGTTATTACATGCAGAGTTTTTAGGTCCTATAATTAACACCTCTGTTTTTTCAGAATTTAGCAGTAAGAAATTACTCGTCATCCAGTTTTTAATATCGACTATGCATTCCGCTAGTTTTTCAAATTGGTATGTTTTGCCGGGCCCGTGTCAGAGCGTCCCCTTCCAGCTGGGAGTGAGACAGGGAGAAGAACAGCGGGCAGTGCGCATTCTCGCTCATGGCGAACAGATCCACCTCCACTCTCCCGTAGCGGGTCCAAATCATCCGGACCGACTCGGGATGCAGCCTCCACTCTCCTTGAGGAATCCCCTTCCTCAAAAGCATTTCTGCCCCGCGGTTCAGGAGACTGGGGATGTGCGCTGCTCTGATGGAGAGAAAGTGACGGTCCGTTCATAGCAGGAGATTCGCTGCCTGCTTGTACCGAGCCTTGGATCGCACGCCCCCTTGGTGATTAATGTACGACACCACAGATGTTGTCGGTGTGAATCAGTACATGTCGCTGTTCCAGCTGAGGCTGTAAATCCTTTAGAGCTAAGAACACTGCTTCCAGCTCCAAGAGGTTTATGTGCCACCGGCTCTGAGGTTCTGTCTACAGCCCTGAAGCCGGCATGCCCTCGCACACTGCTCTTCATCCGTGAGTCGATGCGTCCGTCGTGACCACGACACGTGATGTCATCAAGCCCAGGGGAACCCCTCTGGCTGAGGAGATCTTTGTTCCACGGCCTCAGGGCTTCAATGCAGCTGCGGGAGACCGCGATGCGCAAACGGTCCGAAGTTCACGCCGTCCAAGGGACTCGATTTCAGCCATAACTGCAGCGGGCGCATGTGTAGTAAACCCAGATGACATACTGATTCCGCTGCCATGAGTCCCAGCAGCCTCTGACATTACTTCAAGTGAACAGAACTGCCCAGTCTGAAATGGTACAGGGAAGACAATGGCCGCCGCGCGCTCCTGAGAGAGGCAAGCGCGCATCTCCACCGAGTCGAAGCTCTCTCTCAGATACGTTATAGACTGACTTGGGGCGAGAATGCTCTTACGCACATTCACACATAACTCCCAAGTGACGAAACAGTTTGTCTATATGGCTGTCTATAGTGTGTCCCGTGACTGAGCTAAGATCAGCCAGTCATCCAAATAATTGAGAAAGCGCATCCCACTCGCTCGGAGGGGGTCGAGAGCTGCGTCCATGCACTTCGAGAAAGTGCGTGGGGCCAAAGCCAGCCCAAACGGGAGAACAGAGTACTGGTACGCTGTGCCTCGAAAAGCAAATCTCAGAAAGCGTCTGTGATGCGCTGCTATCTGAATGTGAAAGTACGCATCCTTTAAATTCACGGACGCAACCAGTACCCGGGGCGAATTCGTGCCAGGATCTGTTTTATCATCCTGAACGCACGCTTGCAGAGCGCTCCTGCATCTCACTTGGGCACCATAAAATGACGGTTGTAAAACGGGCTGCTCCAGCTCGCTCGGAGGGACTCGTTCTCGGATTCGTTCTACCGCTCCTTTTTCGAGCAGGTTGCATAACTCTTGTCTCAGAACCAGGGCATTTCGCGGCAATGTTAGAGACTTCACCACGCCGTTGAAACGGGGTGGTCTGCGTCTGAATTCAAGGGTGTACCCACGCTCTATCACACCGAGTAACCAGCGCAAGATTCCTGGAATAGTTTTTCACACGCTCAGGAACTGACATAGTGACTTTAGCGGCTTGGTCGTTGGATGCGCCTATAACATATGATGTGTGAGCATTTTAAATTTAGTAATTACACCATAAATGCATATAATTAAAGTCTACTGTTTCACAGTCAACACATGGCTTTTTAGCTAGATTTAAAACAAGAAAAAGTGCACTTTTAGATGAACGATGCAATAATAGATGGCGCTCGTGGTGGTAGTTAAACAAAGTTATATTTATTGAGTTTAAACGTGAATATGTCTATGAAAGATTGTATTACTGTACTGTGATTAAAAGAGAATCACAATGCTGAAAAAGCATTTTCAGAAGCAACGTTTGGATTTGAAATCCAAATAATGGATAAATGTTGTGTTTGTGGTAAACCTCCGCGGATCAGGAGCGGACTGCAAACGCGTCCTGTGTGAAAGCAAAATGAGTCCGTGCTGCTTCTGCACCGCATACACATACTGTATACGCACTGCAGACGGAGTACGTGTGAACTGGCGCAACAAATCTAGTTCAACATCTGAGGCATGATTTTTTTTTCTTCTGCCATATGTCTATTCTAGAGTCATTTTGTTACACCTAATAATCTTAGTGATTATTTTGCCTTATATCTGTTCTAGAGACATGTTACAGCTTCTTGATAAAGCTCTAATTGGTTTTCTTTTGGAAATAAGTTTCAAATTCACACTGAATGCGTTTATGACTGTAAAGCATGTCTGTGTGTGTTAAAAGCGAAATCGCAAAATCGATCAAAGAAATCACAATAGGTTTTTTTTGTCCATATCGCACACACACACACACACACACACACATCACTTGCAAAAAAGTATATATATATACTTTATTAGAACAAAGCAGAAGCATCATACTTTTAGTCTTGAATGAGTGAATTTTCTAGTTTTCTTCTGGTTTTATGTCAAATATCTCCACAGTTAACTGTTCATCTCTAACTGATGAACCTCTTTTTGAGTTTTGAGAATCACTGCTTGGTAATAAAACCATGTTTGTTCATGATAAAGATATAGGACTGTTTTTGGAAGTGTCTGAAGGATACTGATAGCAGAAACAAACCCTGTAGTGATAAAGATGATGGGTTGTTGCCTGTTTGTTTATCTTGTGTGTCCATTCATGTCAATACTCGGAGTAAAGAGGCAGGTTTGGGCCGTTTCTGCTGTTCAGCAAAAAGAAGGTCAGCGCACTTGTTTTAGTACTCAAAAGTGGGCATGTGATCAGGAAAAAGCTGTCACAGTTTCCTAAATGCTGTATCTGAAGATAGGATGTTAGTTATAATAATTCCAACATTTTGCTGCAGGTTTCCTACAAACTCAAATTAGTTTAGAGTTGATTTAAGCGTAAAAAGTCTTACACGCGCACACACATACATATGTAAAAGATCGTAATGTTAAAAAAATATATATCTGTATATATATTGCAATAAAATATCTAAATATTAACTACAATAACTAAATATAATCACAATTTAAAACAACTGTTTTCTAGTTTAATATATGTTCAAATGTAATTTATTCCTGAGATCAAAGCTGTATTTTCAGCATCATTACTCCAGTCTTCAGTGTCACATGATCTTCAGAAGTCAGTCTAATATGCTCAAGAATCATTTCTGATTATTATCGGTGTTGAAAACAGTTGTGCTGCTTAAAACCATTTATTGAGTTTAAACCAAAAATGTTGAATTTATCCTGTTTATCAAGTTTGGCTTTATATTTTATTTTGGAGGGTTTTGTAGGGCCCTATAAAAACAGTTTTATATATTTTTTCTCGTTTTAATTTTTCTAGACACTGTTTTAATGGTTAAATTAAATTGTATTCATCAAAAAGCATGTCTAATTAATTGAAATAATGAAACTTACATTTTTAAATAGGCCCTATATGAAATATGTTTATTTTTCTCAAATGTTTTCTTCTTTTTTTACCAAATTCAGTATTCTATGAATTTTCTGGATTCCATTTGAATAATTTCATTAAATATTAATAATCAAAAGCATCTCAAATTAATTAGATTTTATTAAAAAAATGATATATTTTTTCCCCCAGAAATACTGTGTTGTGTATTTACATTTTTCTGCTAAATAAATTTTGGTAAATAATCCTTCTGGTAAATATTCCTGTACAAATAATGCTTTAATAATAATTTTATAAATAGTAGTAGTAGTAGTAGTACTATCATTGCATTAAGTTTTATTTCTGTCACGGTTTCTTCAAGTTAAACTGAACTTTTATTTTGACGGGTTGCTGTGAAGACCTTTAGGTTTCTGTTTGTATATGATATGAGATAGTTTAACTCAAAAGAAACCGTAAAATGCTGATGAAGTGACTCTCAGAGCAGTTCTAGAGATCACATTCATGCCATTCATTCACACACCGACACGAAGAACATGCAGGATTTATATTGAAATGGTATTTTTCATCACGTTTTGATTTAAGTGCACTGACCTACTTTTGATTTATCCATCCAAAATTGGACAAATTCCGTGACATTCCGCGTTATTCTGCAATTTAAATTTTTATGACTGGATTCTGCGATTCTGTCTGCATTTTTCACATCACGGAAATCATAGGGCCCTAGTTTTGTGTGTGCACATTCACATTTACATTATTCTGTTTTCCAAATATCTGTGTTTAGCTCCATTAATTCAAGCTTTGTTAATCCCGCCCCCAGGGCCTGATCCTGCCCAATGGGACTCCAGTAGACACATCAAGCCCCGCCTCCTCTTCATCTCTGCTGAACCGACTACAGCTCGATGACGATCTGGACGGAGAAACGCGCGATCTGTTTGTGACTGTAGAAGACCCCAAGAAACACGTGTCTACTATGGAGACATACATCACCTACAGAGTCTGCACAAAGGTCAGAGGGCAAAGCTCACAGGCTTTACTGACAACGAGATGCTGTTATTATTTGTGCGGTTATATAAAGGTGTTATTTAAAACTTTATTTCAGATATCTGAAGGATAATGAGCCTCTTTAGACAGATTTTGTTGGTTAATCCGAATTGTTGATCCCTAAACTATCAGCTTGTTCCACTTTAACTGTACTTGTAAATCACTGTGGCTGCTAAAATGACTAATTAGTGATTGGTATTAAATGAGTTAATTGTCAAGAGGTCAGCTTTTCTCTTTTCTTCTAAGTGCTGTAGTTTAGCTCTTGTGGCGGTTGTTTGCTCCCATTGTGATCAGTAACGTGCTCACTGTGGCAGTTTCTGGGCTCAGAGTCACATAGGGGTGCTAATTAAAAACAGCCAATCACAGCATGGACGCAATGCATCTGAGAGTTATTTCCCATCAGCCCTTGGGAAACTCATCGCTGGGTTTTTTGGGGATTGTGAGAGAAACAGGGTTGAGATCATAGTCAAAATAATACAGTGATATATCATGGCTAAAAGAATACAGCAACCAGTGTAGTTGTAGTATTATTTATATAACATTATAGCATTAATTAATATTTCGAATTGTTATATTTTAATTATAGTTTATTTAGTTTTATTTCAGATTTAGAGAATTTAGTTCAACTTTTATTTCAAAAATTATTTATTTCAGTTAGGTGCCAAGACAACATTTCAAATTTTTGTTGAATGTTTTTAAGTTTAGTTTTTGTTGTAATTAATTAAATTGGTCAGACAGTGTGGGAACTCTTTTTAAGACACAAAATATGTCCCACCACCATTGAGTCGTTGCTTAACTGCGTGTGTGTGTGTGATCCTGTCATCCTTTATTGTAGTAAAACACTTTACTATTTTACTGTCAATCAGAAGTTTTTTTTTTAATGTTTTTGAAAGAAGTCTTTTCTGCTCACTAAGGCTGTATTCATTTGTTTAAAAATACAGTAAAAACAGTAATATTGTGAAATATTATTTTAATTTAATATAACTGTTTTCTATGTGAATATATTGTAAACTGTAATTTATTTCTGTGATCAAAGCTGTATTTCCAGCATCATTACTCCAGTCTTCAGTGTCACATGATCTTCAGAAATCATTCTAATATGCTGATTTGCTGCTCAAGAAACATTTCTGGTTATCAATGTTAAAAATAGTTGTGCCTCTTCATATTTTTATGAAAACGTTGACACATTTTAAGATTTCTTTGATGAATAGAAAGTTCAAAAGATCAGCAGTAACATTATAGATGTTGTTATTGTCACCTTTCACCAATTTAATGCATCCTTGCTGCATAAAAAAAAATGTAAAAAAAATGTTATTGACCTGTTTTTGTTTCTGTGTGACCTACAGACCACCAGAACAGAGTTTGACCTGCCTGAGTACTCGGTAAAATTAAGAGTCAGCCACACCTACCTAAAACGGCTCGTTCTAACACGCCCCCACATGTCTACATCACTATGTGGAAATATTAGCATAATGCCGCCCAACTGTGCACGCAAAGAAAGGCGGCGTGGTTTCAGTAACGCAGTTAGTGTTGAAGCAGCATGTCAGGGAGACGCTGTGTGTTTCAGTGCGAAAGCAAAAGCACTTTATTTGGCCTTCTGGAAGTAGATGCAATTAGGAATCATTGGTTAAGATTTATTTACAACAGAACAGCACAACCCAGATGTTCGAATTTGTGCAACGCATTTTATGGACGGTGTGAGTGTGTGTGTGTGTGTGTGAGAGAGAGAGGGGAACAGGGTCACATCACAGGAGAGTGAACGGTCTGTCAGAAAGCATGTGTGAGTGTGTGTGTGTGTGTGTGTGTGTGTGTGAGAGAGAGGGGAACAGGGTCACATCACAGGAGAGTGAACGGTCTGTCAGAAATCATAGCACGTCAGCTGTCTTAACCACGGCTTGTGTACTGCATCATCACTGTGTCTGTCACGCGACTCTGTTCCCCTTTCGGGCTTGAACTGATGGTAAAACTAACAACATTATTAACTGTCTTGATATTTACTTTGAAAGATGAAGCTGTGATTATGGTAAGGGGCGTTACATTTCCGACGCGTGCTTGTGGTGTTTGGCCAATCACAATGCACTGGGTCAGCTGGCCAATCAGAGCAGACTGCACATGTCAACGTATTCTGTTACACCAAATACACCAAATAATGATCTTTAAAAAAGCATCATATGACCCCTTTAAGTTATTGACCTGTTTTTGTTTCTGTGTGACCTACAGACCACCAGAACAGAGTTTGACCTGCCTGAGTACTCGGTAAGGCGACGCTACCAGGACTTTGACTGGCTGAGGAACAAATTAGAGGAAAGCCAACCCACCCATCTTATTCCAGTAGGTAGAGGAAGAGCCTTCACTGCACTGCTCTCAAAACCACTAGTTTTAATGCATTTGCACATTAGTACAATTAGTTATGTAATGAGGCATTTAATATTGTGGGGATTGTTTTTGCTCCAATCACTGATACACCAAGATTAAGCAAAATCTGCTACGTTTGTTGTTGTCTCCTTTCTGCAATCCTTTAGCCTTTGCCTGAGAAGTTTGTTATGAAGGGAGTGGTGGACCGCTTCTCAGAGGAGTTTGTGGAGACCAGGAGAAAGGCACTAGACAAGTTCCTCAAACGTGTAGCAGACCATCCTGTGCTTTCTTTTAACGAACACTTCAATGCATTTCTCTCCGCAAAGGTCAGTGCTTTAAAGTCTGCATGAAATTAAACATTCACACTATCTGTTTTCTAAATGCATATTATAGACCGAGCTGGGTTGTAACTGATTACATGTAATCTGGATTACATAATCAGATTCCAAAAATAAAGTACTCGTAATGAGAGCATATTACATTTTATAATGCTCATAATCAGATTACAGTTGCATTTCATGGATTACATGATTACGTACTATTCACACATTGGCGGTAAATCATGTAGAATTGGTTTGTTTTTGTTTAAAATTTTCCTTTCTAAAAATCCTATTGTGTCATACTATTTAGCTTGAGCTATATTCACAATATAGAATGGTTGTGTACATTTGTATTGTAATTGTGTAAATTTGTATTGTAAATAAATTTGCAATCCCTGCGTCTGAATTTGGGTAAAAAAGCACCTCTCGAGCAATTAGACCATGTATGAAGCAAATAATTGCAAGATGTAATGTTTAATGTATTTTATGATGTTGATATAAAAATAGAATATATTTTCTTTTTCTTAGTTTTTTTATATCAGTGCAGTATGTTTAATGGTAAGTTTAAAACAAGTTAGAAAAAAAGTAATCTAAAAGTAATCCAGAAAGGGGTCAGAATGCATTACTTAAAATGTGTAATCTGTAATCAGTAACAGACTACAATTTGTAAGTAATCTACCCAGCTTGTTGTGAACGAATCATCCGTGTTTTTTTTTAGGGATGCACCGATATGAAAATTTTGGCCGATACCCGATTATTCTTTATTTTTGAAAGCCGATAACCGATATGTTGGCCGATAAATCTATATCCAAATTGTTATATACTTTTTGAGAGCCTGATTACAAAAAAGGTCTCATCATTAAAAGCCACATCCCAAACACTTCAACATAAGCAGCCTAGTTTGAACGGTGTACGTTTTAAAAATATTTTTACTCTCCCATTACCAAATTTAGTCATAAAAAAGTCTTACAAATAAATAAAATAATGCATAAATAATGCAAACAAGTCACTGGACATCATTACACGTGTAAAGAATCAAAATGAATGCGCCATAGATCAATAAAACGGAATAGCCTCTGCACGGACAATAATTAAATGATTTTAAGTACTAAACCATATTGTTGATGAAAATAATAAGAGAAAAATACAAGTGGTTGTTGTTATTAATAATGCATCAATGATTTTGAAAAAGTAACAAATTAATACCACTGTTTTAAATAGCAGCCATTGAGCTGCAGCTCAAGCTGAAGCTGAAGAGCTGAATGAACACGGTAAACTGAAGCGTTTTGCTGGCAGCTTATTTAACTCAAGGAAATGCATCCTGAGATTAATATTAATACAACATAAACATAATATTACAACTTATATATGAAATGACAAATGACGCAGTTATTTTTATGTTTTATAGTGATGAATTAAATGCTATAACTAGGTCTTGTGGTGAAACAATATAGTGAGACATATGCAGGTCATATCCAGTAATTTAGTCTGCTTAAACTCCGCCTCTGCAAGGTCATGTTAATCTGCCTTTGCTTTTGAGTGCCACGTCCGCATCTCAACATCCAATCAACAACTTATGCACAGAACCAAGTCCCGCCCTACGTTTTTTTTTTCCTGATAATTTTTCTTTTTTTGAAAATCTTTTTCACTCGGATGTACAAAACAATACAGAAGAAGAGATCTTCGAATCATTGCGACTTTAATATTCCTGAAGGGTTAGTTTTGAAGATCTTAAATGCAATCTTGCTCACCTGCGTCCTATCTTCACGTCGTCTTCTATACATCTGTCTTTCTCTGTGGGTCTCTGGAATTGTCAGTCTGCTGTCAACAAAGCAGATCTTATTCCTGCTATTGCTTCCCAAACTGCACTTAGCATCTTGTGCTTGACTGAGACCTGGATTTGTTCAGAAGACTCAGAAACCCCAGCTGCTCTATCTAACAATTTCTCTTTCTCTCACACCCCTCATCAGGTTGGGAGAGGTGGAGGTACTGGTCCCCCTTCATTTCAAACAATTGGAAATACTCAACCCACACTCCCCTATGCAATAATAACTCATTTGAATCCCATGCTATTACTGTAACAGCTCTGGTAAAACTCCATGTTGTAGTCATTTATCGCCCTCCTGGGCACCTGGGCACCTTCCTAGAGGAGCTGGATGGGCTGCTGTCCTCATTCCCTGAGGATGGCAGTCCACTTATAGCCTTTGGTGACGTCAGTATTCATTTGGACAAGTCTTATGCTGCAGATTTCCATTCACTCCTAGCTTCATTTGATTTAAAACGCTTTATCACCACAAGCACTTACAAATCTTGCAACCAACTGGACGTATTTTACATGCGCAGTTGTGTTGTAGACAACATTTTGGTAAAACCCCTACATACCTCTGGCCACTACTTCATAACATTTAACCTACATGTGAGCCACCAACCCCTCTGCCTGTTACCTTTAGACGAAACCTCTGTTCCCTTTCACCCTCACATCTTTCCTCTGTAGTGTCTTCCTCTCTTCCCTCACCCTACCCATTTCTCTTCTCTGGATGTGAACGCAGCAACTGACACTTTATGCTCTATTTTAACTTCTTGTCTAGACAATATATGTCCTCTCTCCTTCAGGCCAGCACGGGCTGCCCCTTCTAACCCCTGGTTATCCGATGTTCTTCGTGAGCATCGGACCAAACTCAGGGCAGCAGAGAGAAAATAGCGCAAGTCAAACGATCCATCAGACCATCTGATACAGAGAGAGAGTGTATCAGTCTTTGCATTCATCTTTCTCTGCTGAAGTCCATACTGCCAAGTCTTCATATTGACCAACAAGGTCAACAGTGCTTCTGACACACGTAATCTCTTCAAAACATTAAATTCTCTCCTCCGATGACTTTGCCACAGTCTTCACAAACAAAACTAGAACAATCAGCAGCCGGTTCTCAGGTCCACACACACAGGAACTCAAACCAACCACATCTACTGCACAAAACTCCCCTCTCCTCCTTCTGTTCCCTCACTGAGGCAGAAGTATTGAAACGTCTCCTCTCCAGCCATCCTACAACATGCTCTCTAGACCCAATCCCCTCACACCTTCTCCAAGCAATCTCCTCTACACTCATACCACCACTCACACACATAATCAACACATCTCTCCTCACAGGCACTTTCCCCACTGCATTCAAGCAGGCTCGGGTAACCCCACTCCTCAAAAAACCTGCATTAAACACTTCACTTACAGATAGCTACAGACCTGTCTCTCTCCTTCCATTCATAGCGAAAACACTTGAACGAGTTGTTTTCAACCAGGTATCGACATTTCTTTCAAAGAATAACCAACTGGACGCTAACCAATCAGGTTTCAAAAGTGGACATTCAACTGATTCCAAATCATCAATTCTCATTCTGCTGGATCTATCTGTCGCTTTTGACACTGTGAATCATCAGATCCTCCTGTCCGCCCTCTCATCACTGGGCATCACATCAACTGCTCACTTGAGTTCCTCAGGGATCAGTTCTTGGACCCCTTCTCTTCTCCATATACACTACATCACTGGGTCTCATCATAAAGGCACATGGTTTCTCCTACCATTGTTATGCTGATGACACATAGCTCTCTCTCTCATTTCAACCAGATGATCCACCGGAAGCTACACGGATCTCAGGCTGCCTGGCGGACATCTCGGCATGGATGAAAGAACATCACCTACAGCTCAACCTGGCAAAGACTGAGCTTCTTGTCTTCGCTGCCACTACAACTCTACAGCATGATTTCACCATCCAGTTAGGTTCATCAACAATTACCCCATCAAGTTCGGTCAGAAATCTTGGTGTAATCTTTGATGACCAGCTGACTTTCAAAGACCACATTGCAAAAACTGCTCGATCTGGCAGGTTTGCATTGCACAACATCAAAAAGATTAGGCCCTTCCTAACGGCGCATGCTGCACAACTTCTTGTCCAGGCCCTTGTCATTTCTAGACTGGACTATTGCAATGCTTTTCTGGCTGGACTTCCACCAAGCACAGTCAAACCTCTACAAATGATTCAGAATGCAGCGGCACGACTGGTCTTTAACGAGCCCAAAAGAGCTCACGTCACACCTCTCTTTATCTCCCTGCACTGGCTCCCGGTTGCAGCTCGCATCAAGTTCAAGACATTAATGCTTGCATATAGAACAGCTACAGGCTCCGCACCCGCCTACCTCCACTCACTACTACGAATGTACATCCCCTCCCAGAAGTCTGAGATCCGTTAGTGAGCGACGCCTCGTGGTATCATCACAGAGAGACACAAAATCACTTTCCAGAACTTTTTTGTTCACCGTTCCTGGCTGGTGGAATGATCTTCCCACTCCTATCCAGAATGCTGAATCCCTGACATTTTTCAAGCGACAGCTAAAAACTAATCTTTTTCGTCACCATTTGACTTCATCTAAAAAAAAAAAAACAACAACCTTTGCTTTCTTTCTTTTTCCTTAATCTCTCCCTGTTTAGCTTGTACTAATCTGAACAATGCCTGAAACTGTATTGCAAGCACTTCCTGCGTTTATTTGCCTCTTTATGATGAATTGTATTCCTCAAATGTAAGTCGCTTTGGATAAAAGCGTCTGCTAAATGAATAAATGTAAATGTAAGATTACTAAATACTTAGTTAAGTATTGACTTTGTAAATTAAAATAGTTTGGAAACTAAATTTGGAAACACAACTCTTAAGTGTACAGGAATCATAAATGTGTCATGCTTCATGTTTGTATGTTTGTATAGTTTCTCACAGTTTGTGCCGGTGATGTGTTGGATTGCCATTTACCAATGCTGGAAACCCTTATTAGCTGTTTATGACCAGATCCAGATGTCTTTTTGAGAGTAGCTTGACAACGTTGAGCGTTTGCAGTATGTTGCTAGCAGGCTATATGTTCCAGCATGGAAAGCTTGTTCCAGAAACCCAGTGGGATTTCATTGGGTTTGGCAGGGATTTATTGGCCGTGAGACAGAATTGATGTACTGTATGCTTGACTTTCAGGACTTGAATAAGCGTCAAGGCCTGGCTCTGCTGACTAAAATGGGGGAATCTGTGAAGTATGTGACGGGTGGTTATAAACTGAGGGCACGGCCGGCGGAGTTTGCTGCCATGGGCGACTATCTGGACTTGTTCACACAGAAAATGGGCACCATTGACAGGATAGCACAGAGAATCATCAAAGAGCAGTCAGGTAAAGAGCATCCCACCAGTCTACCATCCTAAAGGCCTGGATACACTAACAGCGAAGCTCTTTCTCGTTCTTCATGAAAGGGTAAAAAGAAGTTTGAAATATCTTTGTGGCAGTTTTCTGTTTAGTTAACGTCCCAATGCTGCCGCCTGAGCTGCTGAGAGTGATGTTGAGATGAATATGTGCTGCCCGCTCTCCACTCAATAACAAAATAAACACGCAACAAAAATGCCAGTGGTGAGAAAACAGCAGTTAAGAAAGCATCTGACCATAACAATGTGGATATGTTTACAGCAGCTCTGCAGTTCAGCACTCAAGCGAAGTCACGTCACATTTATTTATAAAGCACTTTATACAGTAGATCGCTTTAAAGCAAGCAGCTTTCAGGGCCGTTCACTCAGAATGCGTTTTTCCATTCCAATGTACTAGTTTTCCATAGTTTTTTTCTGTAAACACGTGCATGCATGACCGTCGAGTGCCATGTTTTTAAGACGCCGTGTCAAGTTAAAATAATTAACATTTTAACATGCAGCATTGCTCATCAATGTCAGTTCCAAAACAGTGGACCAATCAGGAGACCCCGGAGGTGGGGCAAGCGTTGTGAGCTTTTGTTTAGAGTAGCAAGTTGGCATGGCAACTTTTTTATTTGACAGCATCATGGTGGAGGAGGCAATCTGTGCTGAACTTCATTCCTAACTGTTTTCGCGTTTTTAGATGCAAATACGTGTTCTGTGTGAACGGCCCCTAAAACATGAAAAAAAAACAGTGTCAGAGTCACATTCAGTTAGAATTACGCTTCAATTTCTACTATAAATCAGCTCTCCAGTGCTTTTACACGTGGTCTGATCTCGATGGACTGAACTTCTACAACTTAATATTTTTTTTGTTAAAAGGAAGTTAATACTTTAATTCAGCAAGGGTGCGTTAAATTGATTAAGTGACAGTAAAGACATTTCTATTTCAAATAAAATATTTCTATTTAAATAAATGCTTTTCGGAACTTTCTGTTCATCATGAATCCTGACAAAATCGCAAAAATACAATAATCAGAAAAAATTAAGCAGTGCAGCTGTTTTCGACATCGATAATAATCAGAAATGTTTCTTGCGCAGCAAATCAGCATGTTAGAATGATTTCTGAAGGATCGTGTGACACTGAAGACTGGAGTAATGATGCTGAAAATTCAGCTTTGATCACAGGAATAAATTACATTTAAAATACATTAGAATAGAGAACAGTTATGTCTATAGCAGCTTATGCAGGGTGTTTCAGATCAGACTCACAAGGTTCATGTAGGAACAGTGTTGCCAAGTCTGTGGTTTTGTCCCACGGAATTGGGCTACTTTAAAGGGATAGTTCACCCAAAAATGAAAATGTGATGTTTATCTGCTTACCCCCAGGGCATCCAAGATGTTAGGTGACTTTGTTTCTTCAGTACAACACAAACGGAGATTTTAACTCCAGCCGTTGCAGTCTATCAGTCTTATAATGCAGGGCAATGGTAACAAAATCTAAAAGAGTAAAAAAAAACATGCACAGACAAATCCAAATTAAACCCTGCAGCTCGTGACGACACATTGATGTCCTAAGACACGAAACGATTGGTTTGTGCGAGAAACCGAACAGTATTTATGTAATTTTTTACCTCTAATACACCACTATGTCCAACTGTCTTTGGGCGCGCGCACGGCATCCGGTGCGTGAGGTGTGTACGCGCTCTGGCGTAGTTTACGTTAATGGGTGTGTTGATATCCAGCCGAAGAGCAATCAACCATAACTTCAGGTGAGCAGGCTCAGAAGTTGGGAATACGTGGAAAGTCACCACTCCCGAATGAGTTCGCCCAATCTTTTAGTTTTAAGTCGGTTTGAACAATCCGGATAAGCGCAAGTAAGTACCATTTTGATTAGCCGTCGTACCTAC
Organism: Sinocyclocheilus grahami; assembly: GCF_001515645.1. NCBI lineage: Eukaryota > Metazoa > Chordata > Actinopteri > Cypriniformes > Cyprinidae > Sinocyclocheilus > Sinocyclocheilus grahami. The sequence continues at coordinate 38,244 of NW_015506630.1, forward strand.
AATGACTGTGCACTGTGTAAACAATGAGTGACGTATACGCGCAAGAGATCACTTCCGGCGCTTACGTAAACTACGCCAGAGCGCGTACACACCTCACGCACCGGATGCCGTGCACGCGCTCAAAGACAGTTGGACATAGTGGTGTATTAGAGGTAAAATATGATACAACTACTGTTTGGTTTCTCGCACAAACCGATCGTTTCATGTCTTAGGACATCAATGTGTCGTCACGAGCCGCAGGGTTTAATTTGGATTTGTCTGTGCATGTTTTTTTTACTCATAGATTTTGTTACCATTGCCATGCATTATACGACTGATAGACTGCAACGGTTTGAGTTAAAAATCATCATATGTGTTCTACTGAAGAAACAAAGTCACCTACATCTTGGATGCCCTGGGGATAAGCAGATAAACATCACATTTGCATTTTTGGGTGAACTATCCCTTTAACACTGTTGCCGCAGGTTGAAGCGACCCCAAAAACATGATATTTAGCACCTGAAATGTGAATATTACCAGGGGAACCCCACCAAGAAACACGTATTTTACCCCCCGGAATGCAATTTTTACTGGGGGACACCCTCGAGATTGGGCTAGTTTTGAGTAGCAATTGGGTGGGTTTTGTTACTTTCAGGAAGTTCTTTCAGGAAGTAGACTGAAAGACAGCTCAATAGGTTTTAAAACGGAGCCTATTAGTGACATTTGGCGGTAAAAATAAATACTACAAAAAAGTAGGAAACAGTCCACTTTTTCATTGTTTCTGTGTGTCAGAGTTCCTGATGGAGTTGAGAGAGTACGGGCCGGTCTACTCCTCCTGGTCGTCTTTTGAGGAGGACCTCCATGATCCTCTGGAGGGGGTGTCGGGGTGCATGTCGAACTGCTCCAGCGCTCTGGAGGAGCTCACGGAGGACATGAGCGAAAACTTTCTCCCTGTGCTCAGAGAATACGTCCTGTACATCGAGTCCATGAAGGTGAGCGGCTCTCAGCTGAGCTTTTTAGTCATTTCTTCCGCTTTAATTCGATTCGGCATTAATATGGAGCGACCAGCAGAGTTTCCCTCATCCGTCTGCTGGAAAAGAATTCATGCCATTGGGAAACAGACCGTATGCAGAACGCTTGACTTTCTTTCTGACTGTTTGCAGAGGGAATGTAATGGTTGGCAGTTTTTTCTGACAGCATATTCTCCCAAAACTAAGCCAATGTTAATTTATTGTGTGTGAAATTTGGAGTGTTCAGTAGTTACAATATGGTCTCATAATAATGTCATTTTGATGTTTATTTTATATTAGAAACGGCATTTTTAAGCTGAAACACTGTAATTGCACTGCATGATGCAGCATGGGGTCTTTCAACACAGTTTCTTAATTCTTTTTCCATTTCCATTTTGAATTGCATAATTTTTTTTTATTAACCCACTGGCAAATAGATTTTTCTTGTTTTAAACATGAATCTAGCAATAAAATCAGTCTTATTTTTTAAGGATTATCTTAAAGCAAGAAAACACTGTTTGCGTAAGGAAACTAAGCGTATTTCAAGATACTATTTTTCAATGCAAAAAATGCTGTTTTCAACATTGATAATAATCCGAAATGTTTATATGCAGATCAGCATATCAGAATGATTTCTGAAGGATCATGTGACACTGAAGACTGGAGTAATGATGCTGACAATTCAGCTTTGATCACAGGAATAAATTATCATGGAAAATTGTTGCAAAAATATTTTACAGTATTACTGTTTTTGCTGTAGTTTTGATCCAATAAATGCAGCCTTGATGAGCAGAAGAAAAATCTGCTGACCCCAAGCTTTTGAACAGTAGTGTATGCATCTTGTTTTAAATGCGCGTAGATATTTATACTGGAAAACAAGGTTAAAATGCTGATACAAATAATTGTTGCAGACAGTATACAGCTGCATCGCTATGAGGAAATGTTCTTATGCAAACTCAACAGATAAAATCACTTCCTCTCTGTCTTAGCTTGACGCATCTATCTACACCATCAGCAAATGTAGTGAGGCAAGCTTTATATTTCCTTCTTGAAAACTTCTCTAAAATGATTGCAATGACTTCAGTTGCGTAACGGCTTAAATTAAAACATAATTAAAATGTCCCAAACATATTTCAACAACTAGATAATTGGATTCTTCTTTTAAAGTCAAGTTAAGTAAAATATATTTGTAGTGCACTTTTCACAACACACATTTTCAAAACAGCTTTACAGAAAATCATGGTGTTAATGTTTATAATATCGTAATATCTTCATGTATGGATATGTAAAAATAATAAATAAATCTATCTATATATATATATATTTATATATATAAACATACATACAGTATATACAGTTATATATATATATACTGTATATATATATATATATATATATATATATATA
>NW_015506630.1:40649-51172 GCF_001515645.1 Sinocyclocheilus grahami
TCTATCTATATATATATATATATTTATATATATAAACATACATACAGTATATACAGTTATATATATATATATACACTGTATATATATATATATATATATATATACACTGTATATATATATATATATATATATACAGTTTACATTTTGCCGTGAAAAAGTTTGTTAATTTGAGTTATTAATTTGTTTTGTGGTGATATCAAGATGTGACAGATTTAAGATTTCAATCATATCTCCCACCCCTCAGCAGGGTAACTGAGGAGTTTCTTGAAGACTTGGGAGTTAATTTCCCGCAGACTAGATGTTTTTAGCATTTCCATTCAACATGATCATATCTCTTTCACCCACAAGTCACTGCGGGATTGTTACAGAGAGACATCCAGGATTTCTGGGAAGCAACAAGAAGTGTTTTAATAGCTTCCATATTTGTGTCATGACTCGCACTGAACACATTTCATCGTCTAGTTTGAGGCATCATAAAAATACCGCTTTTCTATGAGTTTTAACCAGTCATAGACTGGTTGGTGAAATCGGAGGATGTAAACGGTAATGACTGCCTCAGTTCACAAACCTCTTGTTGTTTGTCAGAATGTGCTGAAGAAGAGAGACCAAGTTCAGGCGGAGTATGAAACAAAGTTGGAGGCGGTGGTGTTCAGGGAGGACAAAAAGACAGCGGTGAGTTACATTTGTTTGCTAACTCTTGATTTGCAGGGCTTTTAGGGCTGTATTTATTAAAGGAATTGTTCACCCACAAATGTGACCCTGGAGCACAAAAGCAGTGTTAAGTCGCTGGGGGATATTTGTAGCAATAGCCAACAATACATTGTATGGGTCAAAATTATAGTTTTTTCTTTTATACCCAAAATCATTAGGATATTAAGTAAAGATCATGTTCCATAAAGATATTTTGAAATCTCAATTTCAGAAAATTGACCCTAATGACTGGGTTTTTGCTCCAGGGTCACATGAAAATTTGCTGAATATTTACTCTTATCCTCAGGCCATCCAAGATTAGGATGAGTTTGTTTCTTCATCAGGTTTGGAGAAATGTAGCATTGCATCAGTGTCTCAGCAATGGATGCTCTGCAGTGAATGGGTGCCGTCAGAATGAGAGTCCAAACAGCTGATAAAAACATCACAATAATCCACAAGTAATCCACACCTCTCCAGTCCATCAGTTAACATCTTGAGAGGAGAAAAGCTGTGTGTTTGTAAGAAACAAATCCATCCTTAAAGCACTTTAACTTTAAACTTATGATCAAAATTTCCCATGATTCATAACGCTTCCTTCAGTGAAAAATTCCATCTCCTGTCGTCTCTCACATCAAAATCCATCCACATATTTGTTTAGAGCGGTTTTGGTCTGTTTTTCTTGTAAACTGTGCTGGAGCTGTGCAGATTTCTCTCCTGATTCAGACCAGACCGCTTTTTTACTAGAGGAAGCAATATTATGAATAACGGACTTGTATTTCAGCCAAAAGCAAAGGTTTGAAGTTCACAACGTCTTAATGTTGGACTTGCTTGTTAAAACATGCAGCTTTTCTCCTCTCAAGACGTTAAACTGATGGACTGGATTGGATTACTTGTGGATTATTGTGATGTTTTTATCAGCTGTTTGGACTCTCATTCTGACGGCACCCATTCACTGCAGAGCATCCATTGCTGAAAAACTGATGCAATGCTACATTTCTCCAAACCTGATGAAGAAACAAACTCCTCTACATATTGGCCAATACTGAAGTGTGTTACATGTGACGGAGGAAACTGGTTTAGTGGTCGGTCTGGATGTCCTGCAGGTGCCCTCTGACGTGGAGAAGTGTCAGGACCGTGTGGAGTGTTTCAACGCTGACCTGAAGGCCGACTGGGACCGCTGGGAGAACAACAAGCGACAGGACTTCAGACAGCTGCTGACGGGCATGGCCGACAAAAACATCCAGCACTACGAGAAGGTCAGAAACTTTCCTCCACCTGGAATAGCGGTTTCTAATGTGGTTGGAGGTGGAAATTTGCATCTGTCATTTCAGAGGCGGAGCTAGTTATTATATTTTGATGCAAGAACAGAATTTGACTGGCTACCAAGACAAATGTTTTACTGCAGAATAATGTGAATTGATGAATTGTGTTCAGCAAAACCAGAAATGTGTTTTAGGAAAGTAAATGGGTTCAGTTGGACTTAATGTTGATGTAAGCATATGAATTGTATATAGAGTACTTGGAGTGACTCTTGCTCTGAAAATGCTCAGCTGTTGTTTGAAGAAAGTCTTGCACATTTCATTCCTGCTGTTTTGTCAAACACTGACACAGTGTGGCTACATTCCAGACACCACTGCCAAACGGGAAGTGCCCAGGAAACCATTAATACTGCAAGAGTCAGAGCAGCTCACTTATTTCATTATTTACTTCATTGTATATTCACATATTGATATCCAGAAGTTTTCCATAATTGAAGTCAGTATGTTGCTTAAACTGTTAAGACACCCCCAAAATCAAAAGGAAATAAATAACATAAAACCTATTTAAAGTCATTTTATTATTATTATTATTGTTATTTTTTCATTGCAGCAATCAGTGTTATTATTAACTAAAACTATTAAAAAATTGTCTTTGTTAATTACAATAAAGCAGAATTAAAATATATAAATAATAGATGAAAAAACGTACACATCTTAAGAGATTTTGTCTTCGCAATTAATTAAAATAAAAATAAGTCTACTGTTTATAATTACTAAAATTACTAAGTTCAAACTGAAATAAAAGCTAAGCAGATGAAATAGAATTTTAAAGCTAAATAGAACTTGCATAAAAATTAAAATTCTCAAAAAAAAAACCTAATTAAAATTAAATCTGAAAATTATAAAAATAAAAGCTAATTCAAAATAATATAATGGTATATAAATAATGCAAAAAGAACATTGGCAACTTTATACATATGTATAATACAAAGCTATTTATATATTAGGGATGCACCGATGTATCGCCGCCGATATTTATCGGCCGATTTTTGATTATTTTAAAGCCATCTGCATATCGGAAATAGCATGAAAAGGGCTGATACCGATGGTTTATTAATTAGCTGCATGGAGACAATGAGTTGCATGTCTGTTGCATAATCCAACATTTTTCTCTGCGCAAAATAATTAAATACTTGCCAAAACAAAATAAAATCTGTACAAAATATAGTTTGTCAGATGGAGGAGTATGGCCATATGCAAACATATTTTGCTTTATTTACCGGTGTTTTAGCCTACATTTTTTCTGAATGATAATAATTAAATAATAATAATAATATATTAATACCGGTAATAAAATGCGATGTACAGCCTAGTTATTTAGGCAGTTTTTTCCTCTCAAAACACTTATAGGTGTAGCGTTTTTTTTTAACCATGCTGCAAACATTTTTAAATATCTTGAAAAAAATAGGCCTACTTTAATGTCTTTAAAGCGTTGACAGTATTTTCTTTTGTTTAATTCATTTGGTCAAAATCTGGAAAAGATGATGCTGTATTGGCTATGACTAAGCGCAAGATAGGCTACCAGATCAAGACCCTCGTGTTTTTTTTTCTTTTTGAGTAAAGAAAACGCTGTACCGGTATATTTAGCCTGTATATGCTCCCACTAAGTCAAATAATGAGAAAGAACCAAATCGCCTATCACAGCTATGCAGATGATACCCAGATTTACCTAGCCTTATCTCCAAATGACTACAGCCCCATTGATAACGTTATTAACCAGTATTTTTTCTACTCAAACCGGTTTCTGAACGGTAATAATACAGAGGAAGGCAAGAACAGAAACATTCAAATACCAATTCTGCTCGGAGTGAACCGATCGATTTTATTTTTTATCTTTTTCTCTGCTTTATGCAATTGACCAATATTGGTATCGGTAAATAGTTGTTTGTTAAAATCGGTATCGGCCAAAATCCTATCAGTGCATCCCTAATACACACACACACACTCACACACACACACACTCTCTCTCTCAGGGTCACACACACACACACACATATATACATATATATATGTATATATATATAGTTCTGCCTGTTGTGAGGTAGTTCTCTTTAAGTTAAAGCAGACATCATGAACACATAGTCGGGACTGCACTGAAGTTTGTCATCATTTCCAGATCACAGTTTGCATCATTGTTTTTTGTCATTTTAAGTGAATTCTCCATCAGTGTTGCAAATACGTAGTAATGTAGCAAAGACCAGTCAGAAAGTTTGTTTAATCGGATCTGGCCCTCCAGTGTACGAGCAGAGCTGCAGCACACAGATTGGAAACACGTCGTCTGCTGGTAAATACTGTTACTGCAGCCGCGTCTTCTCATTGCCTTTTCTTTTAGATAACAGAGCCACCAGAATACACATTCTGTCTGGAAGCATAGGCTATTTTCTGTCTAGTTTTGCCCTTTTTTATATGTGGTCTAGTGAAGATACATGGCCTGAAGTTTAACTCATCAAATCCTTATACTTTTGTCTCCATTTATTTTTAAGATGGTTTGATTTTAACTGAATATATTTTATTTTGTTACAAAGGCAGCTATATGACTTTTGTTGCTTTAATGCATGTTGTACATTGATATAAAATACAGTTTATACTGGACATTATTAAATTCAGTTTTGTACAAGAACAGGTTAAATGTAAAGTGAATATATGACTTTCAAATGGCAGAATCTGCAATAATTGTGGTCCATTAATGTGTTATTTTACGTACTTAATGGTTAAACAAATAATTTTTTTGACAAATATTAAGTGACTGTAGCATGAGTGTGTCATGTTTACTTACAGATCAGTCCAGCAGGTGTGTATGAAGTATAAATTAACAAATTAAACTAACGCATGTGAGGAGAATCCGTTGCAGTTTATTAAAAGTTTATTCTCTTTGTATGTTTTATATACGTCATGTTTTTTAAAGCTCATTTGACTTCCTTTTAGCATAAATTGTTTTATCATTAAATTGATAGGATATAAAGTCTGGGCTTTAAAAGGAAGAATAACTTGCACAGTGTTGTCTGATGCTGTTACTCTTTACCTCAACTGATTTTAATACTGGACCAATGCCGTAAAAATAATTATAATATACTATGTATTTTTTCTTTAATGTATTTTTGTGCCTTTGCACAAGCAATACTAAAAACTATATAGACTTACAGCCTGCCATAAAGAATGATTAGTTGTATAATAATTGTATTTCCTGTACACTTTGTGTAAAAAAGTATGTTTAAGATGAACACACCATAAACAGATGTACAAATAACTTGATTTATTGCTAAATCTGTACAATAAAAACCTGATAAAAGATGTCATCCATTTCAAATAGACAGTGCATACAGAAATATTGCTAACATTTTATGAGAAGATTCCATTAGTTAACATTCATTTATTAACTAAAATGAACAATACATATATTAAAGTTTTTGTGTATGCTGGTTAATCAAAATAAAATTGATCATTGTCAGTTCAGGTCCATTAAATAATATTAACAGATACAACTTTTGATTTTAATAATGTACTAGTGAATGTTGAAATTAAGATTATTATACTTTCAAAGTATCTATTTTGAGTTCATATTTAGTATTGTAGTCAATTAATGTTAACAAATGGAAATGTATTGTAAATTGCTATCAAAATATATAAAAATTTAAGATTGTCAGCATTTTATACAAAGACGTGTAAAAACCTTGGCAAATATGACGCTACACAGACTGCATTACCAATAATGCGAAGTGTAACAACAGTGCATCAGGAACATTATCTATTCCAGTAGATAACATTATCTAATAACATTACCCATTCAAGCCGACTATCCATTCAAGTTCTAGTCAACTGAACGATAGAATATCTTTTATTGTATGTAACTCCAGTGTAAACCTTCAAATCATTTATTACGCAAACATACTTCAATAACTTGTCCATTTGTGACACTTTGTGTCTCCTTTGGTGTGGCTGATGCTGTCAGTTGCCTTGAATTCTCTCATATCCATCTTGTCTTGCAGAGCGGCATCCTACAATGCTAGACATAAAAAAACAAAACAATAAAAATGTTTTAAGAATAACTTTTTCTCTGAATTTAATGGTGAATGGAATATTATCAAAGGTGTCAGAAATCTCAGCTTACCTAATGGGTATCATAGAAAGAACGGTGAAGATGCTGGACAGTATGAAGACAAACCCTGGGAAGGTGTCAAGTGTGGCCTGATAGATCTCTGTGTAGATGGGTGTGGTGACCAAGCTTGCAAGCTTGAAGGACAACTGGAGCATGACAAAGGTAATGCCTATGGGAGGAAAAGTAGCTAATCATGAAAATGACAAAAGATGTGCTTCATCAAACTACAGAGTTCTTAACCAAAGCCTGCTTGTTTGGCTTGGCATCCCATCACTACCTCGATTATACCTTTATTTTTCCAGCTCTACTACATACGAGTTACACAGTGTCAGTGCCAACAGGGTCAGAGGTGAGGGTTTGGTTCATGTGGCCTGTGGGTATGGTATCAGAAGAGTAGCGGGCCAAGCACTGAACCATGACTCACTCCAGTAGTTGGCTGATGGGATACACACTTACACTGAAATTTTACTTACATATACAGGTGCATCTCAATAAATTAGAATGTAATGGAAAAGTTAAGTTATTGGTCTTATGACGTATTCTAAGTGAATTGGTGGGTTTTTGTTAAATGTGAGCCAAAATCATCACAATTAAAAGAACCAAATACTTAAACTACTTCAGTTTCACAATTTGAGTTGAATTACTGAAATAAATGAACTTTTCCACGACGTTCTAATTTATTGAGATGCACCTGTGTGTGTGTATATATATATATATATATAAAACATTTTTATAGGCTTAGTACTTTAATTTATCTCAATGCTACATTACAGTTAGTGTTTAGTAACTGAGTGTGACTGTACTAAATTACTGCTTTTACACCTGACAGCCTATCTTTTCTTCAAATAACTTATTCTTTACAAATGCTTGAATCTGCTTTGACTTCCATAGCTTGTCACTAGCTGTGTGCTGTTGATAAGGTAAAGTATACAGCCTCGAATACAAGCACAGACTAGCACATACTTGAATAAAAGCACAGACATGCACTGTAGTAAGGGCTAAAAATTCACCTGTCCATTCTCTCTGAACCGGGTATTATTTGAACTACACTTCGCTGGCCTGAGTCCTACCACACGGGCAGATTCAACAAGGTATCTTCAAGAGAGGGAGTGTTTAAGTAGCATCTGCTATCCACTGGAGTGCCTCAGGGTTCGGTACTTGGCCCCTTGCCTTTCTGATAAACTATATTCTAACTCCTTGTCACCTCAGCCAGCCCATCAATTGACCATAAACCATTAACTGTACAACTGGGATTGACAACAGTAGCTACAAAGATTACTGAAAAGAGGTGCTCTACCAACGAAAGAGGAGGTGCAACCAAGGTGCAGCACTCACTCTTGAAGAGATCAAAACTTTTACAAACTAGTTTTGATCTCTTCAAGAGTGAGTGCTGCACCTTGGTTGCACCTCCTCTTTCGTTGGTAGAGCACCTCTTTTCAGTAATCTTTGTAGCTACTGAGTGCTGCACCTTTTCACATTGACAACAGTAGCACCAGTTAGGTCAGCACCAGCTAGACCACCAGAAAACAACCAGAAGTGGGTTTCCAAAAAGCATCGTTAAGTGCTAAAAAGGGTTGCAAGTTCTGTTGAACTTTGTTGGTAATGATGGAACTTGTGACCATAGTTACTTTTGGGAAATCAAGTCAAGTCAAGTCTGCTTTATTGTCAATTCTTCCACATGTACAGCACATACACACAGATAATTGAAATTGCGTTACTCTCAGACCCTTGGTGCATACAGATAACATAAATACAGATAGGTACAGATTAAATACAAAATACAAAATACAACTATACAAATATACAAATAAGGTAAAATGTAAAAAATATATATATATAAAGCACAAGGCATATGGCAGATAGAGTGCAAACCAGTAAAAGTAAACAACAGTGCAGATATAATGATTGTAGTGCAAAAAACAATGATTTGTAGTGCAAAAGAGCTTATTTCGACTGATTAAAGTGACAGTGTGTGTGCATTTGGGAAGGGGGGAGTGGGAGAGTCCATCAGAGGGTCAGAGTTCAGAGGTGCGTGGGGCAAGGTCGGGAGGGAGTTCAGCTTCCTGACAGCCTGATGGATGAAGCTGTCCTTCAGTCTGCTGGTCCTGGCCTGGAGACTCCGCAGTCTCCTCCCTGATGGCAGCAGACTGAAGAAGCTGTGTGTCGGGGGGGTGGGATCACCTGCAATGCAGAGGGCTTTGCGGGTGAGACGGGTGTTGTAAATGACCTGAAGGGAGGGGAGAGAGGCACCAACGATCTTCTCAGCTGCTCTCACTATGCGTTGAAGTGTCTTGCGGCAGGACGCGTTGCAGGCGCCATACCACACAGTGATGCAGCTGGTCAGGATGCTCTCGATGGTGCCTCTGTAGAAGGTGCACATGATGGGGGCCGGGGCTCTGGCTCTTCTCAGTTTGCGGAGGAAGTAGAGACGCTGCTGTGCTTTCTTGGCCAGTGCTGCGGTGTTGTCAGTCCAGGAGAGATCCTCTGTGATGTGCACACCCAGGAACTTGGTGCTGCTCACCCTCTCCACCGCAGGTCAGAAGCATAATAATTTTACACTTGCCAATAAAGCTACTTCTTGTTACCACACAAAAGCATAAATATTCACGCGGCCTCCACCTGTGAATACACTGACACGTAGTTTCATTTCTCTCTTTTGTTTGTTTTGTTTTGTTCACACTTCAACTTCTGAATATATGCACCAGATACTGATATGCTTCACAGCACAGCTGCATGAGCTAACATGCAAATTGTGTAAAAGTCAACTGAAGTCTAAGTTTACTTTTGAGGAAATTCTAGTGTTCCACAAAATGTCTTTGGCAGCACCATATGCAGACACACAACTCGTTTAGGGCACTGAGAGAATAAAGAACTGGCACCTACCATATGAGGTTCCCCTGACCTGTTTGGACAGCAGCGAGCGAATGGTAGGCATTGGAATCAGAGCAAACAGAGTGACAGAACGAGCTAAAGGAGACAAGAATAAAACCTCAGATAAATCAGGAAAGTGATTTATAGAACATTTTTCACACCTTATGGTGACTCCATGTAAATTCTTCCTTTGAGGAACTATGCACTGGTTTACATTCCAGTTTAAATGCTCATTTAAGTTACTATAGTTAGAAACAGTGTTGGGGATAACGCATTACAAGTAACGCAAGTTACATAATCAGATTAGTTTTTAACTAGTGAAGTAAAGTAACATTACTTTTTAATTTACAAATAAAATATCTGAGTTACTTTTTCATGTAAGTAACGCCGGTTACTTTGTTGTCCCATTTTTATTACTGAAGAGTGTTAAACCTTCTCTCTTCTCCTGCGTCCTATTCTTCATTGTAATCCAGAATGGTAATTGTAATTTTTTAGCTGCGCTCTCCACTGTACTAATGTGAATTTACTTTCCTTCAACCTGAGGCCTATTAATTTCACTTTTTGTGTGAAAGGGCTTTTACATTTGCCAAAATAGCATTTTTTTAAATATAAAAAACAAACAAAAAACAAACGAGATCAGCTCGGATTTTAAATGAAATGCAAAAGTAACGTAACACTTTACTTTCCATAAAAACTAAATAACGTAATACAATATTGTAAAGAAATACTTTTAAAAGTAACTTTCCCCAAACACTGGTTAGAAAAGTCACTTAGGTACAGTAGGCTACATTATTTCTCATTATGTTTTATAATGCTAATATATATACTTTTATATATGCACCATAACACCTGCATCTTTACCAGATATTTCAAAAGGGTCTGGCTGCAGCCTTGCACTTGCACTCTCAGACTTGCACTCTCAGACACTTGCGCTTCCGCTAGCGATGTCACTTGCAGTCTTTATTTTTTATTTTGTTCTATTTTTTATTACTTTTTGTTTGAATCTCTCAACATTTTACAACAGTAGCCAGGTGGTGAAGACAAGAAAAAAGAAACTAAATTACAATGTCACTTGCAATCGCCACTTGCACTCCCCGATACCTGCGACGTCACTTGCAATCGACACAAATCGTGCATGTTGCCAATGGAGACAAGAAGCTGTGGTGGTGATTAAACAATTAAAACTAAATTAGTACTATAACGTACAGGGTCCTGCAAGAAAAAGACAAGACCCGCAAATCCGTGGCCACAGAACAGCAGAATATGAACGCATGCGCAAAGTCTCTTGTTAAGCGTTTTCCTCCTGTAGAAAAACATAAACACTTAACATGGCGTAATGTATTAAGATGCTATTAAAATATCAAATTAAATATACAGTTTATTAATATAATGAATATGTATATAGTATTTTCCTCCCATACCGCAAAACGTGGCATGATGTGCCATAATGGACTAAAAAAGCCAAACTCGGTATGCTCCTCTACATTATTAATATACATAACTAATATGTACAGGCAAGCAGGTGAGCCCAGAATAAACGCAACATG
>NW_015506630.1:53743-95337 GCF_001515645.1 Sinocyclocheilus grahami
GCAAGTCTGAGAGTGCAGGTCTGAGAATGCAGGTCTGAGAGTGCAGGTCTGAGAGTGCAAGTCTGAGAATGCAAGTCTTAGAGTGCAAGTGCAAGGCTGCAGCCAGACCCTTCTCAGATATTTTACCTTAACCGACCCTTATTGATTGCTTTCATTGATGTAAGCCAACAGGGTCTGGCTAATATTTAGCCAGATAGGCTAATGGTCATATTTAATACATTTAAGGTAGATTTAAGGGTATATGAATAACCCTTAAGCTCAAGTAAGCATTAAGTAAAAAAGATAGGCTATTACTGGGCTTTTGGTTATAACTTACCCAAAAAGTACATCGGAGTTGTGGTCACAAAAGCCATGAAATAAATCCCAGCTGCGAAAGACACCATGCCGATCATGACCATGCTCTCATCTCTAACAGAACATCTTGTGAACATCTTCACACCCAAAAAACTGGTGACGAAGAGAAGCGATCCCGCCGCGTTTCCATAACCCACCTCAGTTGCGCCCCAGCCGAGGGGGTCTTTGAGCACATAAGCTGCCAACATCTCCATTCCTCCAGCCACTGCTATATCATACAAAATCCCACTGAGGAAGAGCAAAGCGATGTTTATTTTATCGCGGGCTTCGTGGTTTATGATCCCAACACTTTCCCGGCGCTCCTGCCTCTCTCCAAGCTCGGAGAAATCGACTTGCAGGAAAAATGCGGCATAGAGCAGGCAGAGGAAATACAGCAGCACGCTAAAACTAGATAAAATTGCTCCTTGTTTGAGATCTACGGTGTAGAGGTTAAATAAGTGACCAGAAGCCAAACTACCAATGAACCCGGCGACTCCATACACCAGCTCGGTTCTCATGATGCGCACGGACCGCTCCTCCTCACCGGAGCACACCGACACCAGCGCCATCACACCTGCCCAGTACGATGCGAACCCGCCGCACAGTCCATGGATCACCGGCACCGCGTCTTTCTTGCATTTTGTATTTCTGGGTAAGAATAAGATGCACTTCATCCGGTACTTAGTGTCTTTCATTCCAACATGAGAAAACATATCTGGAATCTGAATCTGAAATAGCATTTAGATGTATTTACACAGTTTATGTGTCTCAAAGGGGACATGCATTTGACCTGCAGTTACAGATGCATAAATAATGTTTTGTTTTTAACATAAAACCTTGAATACTGATATTTGAAATAATTTAAAACATGAACTAAATAGTCGAAATGTGAAATTAAAACTGCCAGTAGGTGGCAGCAAGTGACTGTTAATGAGTGAGTCATTGAGATTCAACCGATTCATTCAAACGACTGATTCATTCAGGAACAAAGTATTTGACTGTGTTAATGAGTGAATCACTGAATCATTTATTCAACCGATTCGTTCAAAAAGCTGATTCAGTCAATAAGTAAAAACATCCATTGCTCAGAGACGCAAAACAGTGCTGTGATCTTTGGAACTATTTTCGTTAGCAAAATTGAGCGAAAACAAGCAATATTATGTCGAAAATGTAAGTCACTTATTGCTTTACTGAACTTGTATAAAATGATTATTAAATGTGTTCATGCTGATATCTGCAGAAAAACGGTAGGCTACTCTTTGTGTGATATAGATTAAGTTAACTATATTAAATTATATGAACATAAAAAAGCATGCAAAAGCATTTTTTGCCGTCTACAATTTAGAATGCCTTGAATTTTGAGTTTTAATAGACTAATAAATCGCGTGCGTGCACTCTCTGTGATATACTTGATAGTGTCAGATCACACATCATTACAACACTTACGATATTATCGCAGACGATGCTGTATCGCACGCCCCAGACTCGACCTGAGTGGAAAATGAATCATCCGCGGTTGTGCCGCAGTTGTTTACACATGAGCAAAGGTGTTTTTAGGAGTCTAACTTGCAGACGCCAGACCACTGATTTGTCAAACCTGCTTTCCTGCAGTCCGTGCTCTTCTGACTTCTGACTTTATTTTGTAGTAAGTAACGAATATGCTTTGGGGAAATGTATCGGAGTAAAAGTATACATTTTAATTAGGAAATGTAGTAGAGTAAAAGTTGGCTGAAATATAAAACTCAAGTAAAGTACAGATACTCCCAAAAATACTTAAGTACTGTAACGAAGTATTAATACTTTGTTACAATACACCACTGATACACACTCAGAAAAAATGGTACAAAAGCTGTAACTGAGGCAGTAACTTTTCAAAAGGTATATTTTTGTTCCTTTTAGGTACTGATGTATACAGCTCAATGACAGCTTTTGTTTGATCTGAGTGTACAGGACTCGTACTGTGCTTTAGCTGGAAGCTTCAGTTTGAAGTTAAACACGTCTTAATGGTGGATTTGTTTCTTACAAACACACGGCTTTTCATTTCCCAAGCTGTTAACTGATGGACTGGAGTGGTGTGGATTATTGTGATGTTTTTATCAGCTTTTTGGAATCTCATTCTGACGGCACCCATTGATCCATTGGTGAGCAAGTGATGTAATGCTATATTTCTCCAAATCTGATGAAGAAACAAATTCATCTACATCTTTGATGGTAAACTTTCATCAAATGTTCTTTTTTGGGTGAACCCTTTAAACTCTTTTGGCATTACATTTGTCACATTGACAGATTTCGATGAGTCAAGAATAGAGTCGTTTTACACATTTTCTTTTTAATGAGAAAATAATTATATATGTGTGTACGAGTGAGACTTACAATTACTATAAAACAATATAAGCAGAATATTAACATACAATAAGTGGTTAACATGTCAGAAGAGAGCTTTTGAAAGCATGATTGCATTATCACACCATATCAATATCCCTTTGGTTTCTCCCAAAGGGAACTAGAGCACTCAATAAACCTTTTAAGGAAGCAATTGCAAACGGATTTGCCATAATAACTATTTAAACAATAAGAGCAAAACACGCAACATATTTTTGGTGTTACTTTAAAAGTAAAGATAAAAAACACTGCTTACTTGGTTCAAACTGTGAAAAAAACAATACTTCTTGTGATTTCATTAAAGGCAAGATTTTTTTCTTTGAAAAGCACAAACTGTCTTCTGTGAAATTGACAACGAAACTGAAAATCTATCGCAACAGATGCAGTAGTTGTCATGCACATGGGACACTGGCGAGGAAAATGCTTGACTACAAGTCTAAAGTATGTTTGTAGTTGAAAACTTTAGCATTCACATTAGCGACGGAATTTCACGGACAAAAAGGTAGCCAGTAGTGTGTCCAAAGTCGCTTTCAAACTGTTGAAAAAACCAACATATGCTGGTTAGGTATGTTTTGAAGCTGGGATGGTGGTTTGAGCTGGTCCTTTGCTGGTTTATGCTAGGACCAGCATAAACCAGCAAAGGACCAGCTTAAACCAGCAAAGGACCAGCTTAAAGCAGTTCAAATCAGCATCTCAGCTTCAAAACATACCTAACCAGCATATGCTGATTTTTTTCAACAGGGTTGCCAGATCTGTGGAACAAAACCAGCCCAATTGCTTCTCAAAACTAGCCCAAAACGACTCCGTTCCGTTCAATCAAAATCGGGTTCCCAGGGGGTCCTGGACTAAAAAAACAACCCCTGGCAGCCCAGGTAGAACCGTGGACTTGGCAACCCTGCTTTAAATCCAATAGCTTTCTGTTGGTCAACGAGGCGAATCGCGTGAGCAGTTGAAATTTTTATCAGCTTTTTGGAATCTCATTCTGACGGCACCCATTGATCCATTGGTGAGCAAGTGATGTAATGCTATATTTCTCCAAATCTGATGAAGAAACAAATTCATCTACATCTTTGATGGTAAACTTTCATCAAATGTTCTTTTTTGGGTGAACCCTTTAAACTCTTTTGGCATTACATTTGTCACATTGACAGATTTCGATGAGTCAAGAATAGAGTCGTTTTACACATTTTCTTTTTAATGAGAAAATAATTATATATGTGTGTACGAGTGAGACTTACAATTACTATAAAACAATATAAGCAGAATATTAACATACAATAAGTGGTTAACATGTCAGAAGAGAGCTTTTGAAAGCATGATTGCATTATCACACCATATCAATATCCCTTTGGTTTCTCCCAAAGGGAACTAGAGCACTCAATAAACCTTTTAAGGAAGCAATTGCAAACGGATTTGCCATAATAACTATTTAAACAATAAGAGCAAAACACGCAACATATTTTTGGTGTTACTTTAAAAGTAAAGATAAAAAACACTGCTTACTTGGTTCAAACTGTGAAAAAAACAATACTTCTTGTGATTTCATTAAAGGCAAGATTTTTTTCTTTGAAAAGCACAAACTGTCTTCTGTGAAATTGACAACGAAACTGAAAATCTATCGCAACAGATGCAGTAGTTGTCATGCACATGGGACACTGGCGAGGAAAATGCTTGACTACAAGTCTAAAGTATGTTTGTAGTTGAAAACTTTAGCATTCACATTAGCGACGGAATTTCACGGACAAAAAGGTAGCCAGTAGTGTGTCCAAAGTCGCTTTCAAACTGTTGAAAAAACCAACATATGCTGGTTAGGTATGTTTTGAAGCTGGGATGGTGGTTTGAGCTGGTCCTTTGCTGGTTTATGCTAGGACCAGCATAAACCAGCAAAGGACCAGCTTAAACCAGCAAAGGACCAGCTTAAAGCAGTTCAAATCAGCATCTCAGCTTCAAAACATACCTAACCAGCATATGCTGATTTTTTTCAACAGGGTTGCCAGATCTGTGGAACAAAACCAGCCCAATTGCTTCTCAAAACTAGCCCAAAACGACTCCGTTCCGTTCAATCAAAATCGGGTTCCCAGGGGGTCCTGGACTAAAAAAACAACCCCTGGCAGCCCAGGTAGAACCGTGGACTTGGCAACCCTGCTTTAAATCCAATAGCTTTCTGTTGGTCAACGAGGCGAATCGCGTGAGCAGTTGAAACACGAACGAAAACTTTTTAGCCCTCACGCAAAAACTCGAATCCCATGCATTATATGTAAACAATTGTACATCAGCCTGAAATTTCACAACATTAAAGGTGCGTTGCATTTATAGTTCTTCGGAGAATTTTCACGGGCGAAATGCAGTTGTTTAAATAGGAATAGGCTATATGTGTATTTAGTGTGAGCGCGAAAGAAATTTCCCAATTTCCAATTTAGAAACACGAATTCGTCGTGGAGACCCAACAGAAAGCTGCTTGATTGTGCTTCATACAGTACTGACAATAGTCAATTAATGTTTTTGCGAATATTTAGCGAAATTTAGCTAATGTGCTTGCAATTCTCGTCTGCTGTTCCCAGATGTCCTCAAAGGCTCATGCTTATGCCATTTAACACATCGACAACTGCAAGACTGCTCAATTTCTAATGGTTCCTTTTCCCTCTGGTATTCTGTTTTAAAGCAATTTGGCCACCATCCTATGCCATAGGAATCCTATTATATTACAGATTTGAACTTTGGCTTATTTCTTATAATTTAGCTTTATGAGGTAAAAACAACCTTTTTTTTGTCCATATCTCATACATTATAATACAAAAGCATGCCATCTTTAGGAAAACTAAAGCTGGCTTTATGTTTCATTTGAACGCTGCACATTTCATGATGCAAAACCAGTCAGCATCACAGTCAATACTTTAACTACTCTGTGCTAATAATGTTACCTGTAGCACCTAAACAAACTAATGAAAACTGCATATAGTATGGCATAGTTGGCCCTCAAATACACACAACACAGGTATATATGAATATAAATGTGCTGTAATAGTACTAAACACCAGTCATTTTGTCCCCCCAAAACTATTTTCCATTCATAGGAACACTGTATATATCTCACACTGCTCAAATAAAAATATTTCCCCCTTATAAAATTCAAATGATTTGCTCACCAACAATAATCATCTCATATCAAAGAATCCAAGTAAAAACCCAATATCCTGCTCGGAGTAAAACTGATGGTCATTACACAATCTCACATCAAGCATCAACACAAACAAACACTTCAGAAAGTCAGTATCCAAGCAATAACTTGGTTGTGAAAATGTGAAGCGGTATAGTATCTCTTGTCTTCAATGCCGAGAGAAGTTTTTTTTTCCCCATAGTCTCCAGAAACAAATCTTCAGAGAGGTGTGAATTCCCAATAAATACTTGTGTTTTTCCTGGTGCACATTTTCCTTCTGGTTTTTCTCTCTTTCTCCTTCTTTTCGGTATACAATGGAAATTTAGTTTACTCTTCCTCCTCCTCCTCCTCCTCCTCCTCCTCTTCTTCTCCCTCAGCCTCTTCCTGGTTGGCGTAGATTCCCGCCTCCCACCGGAGGGCCATGTTACTTTTTCTGCGAGTGACACGCGTTGCCTCCAGAACCTGAAGATAGATATAAAAATATGTGTTAATGACCGTTTAGTTTTTTTGTTATGTGATGATATTTTCACTACAGCGATTTAACTATTTTTAAAATACAAAAACATTTTACGAAGTAATTAGAAGAACATTTCCCTTTCAACCATAAACTGATGTTGACTTACAATGATATTTTATATACTATATATAAAACTTGATTTTCTTAGAAAATCTGTGATTTGAGCTCTAAAATTAAAAAAATGTTTGTTGTAGAAGGGCTACAACTCATTTAACCCTTAATTTTAATATTTCTTTATTTATAATAATAATAATTTATTTATGCATGTAAAAAAATAATAAATAAAGACCTATGCTATAGAAGGGCTGGGTTATATGTTATTTTGTTATACCATGCTATACTGTGGCTATACATTATTTATATTGAGCACAACAAAAAAATTATGTTATTATCAATTTTTAAAGACATTTAGTTATTAAAACATCAATCACACATGTGCAAACATACACACCAGATGGTCCATTTTAGACCACACCTGTCCTAAATACTTTCATGCTGAGTACAAGTTTGGGTCTGATTGTCCAAAACCATTTTAGATGTAAACTACAAGCTTAAGTGCAAACACAGCATAAAAGCAGAAATAATAATGCAGAAAAGAGAACAGCCATGCTGTTTCAAAAGAAATATTGTTGTAAAAACAGGTGCCAAGTGATACACTCACAGGATCCTTTGTGTGCTATTTCAGTGAACCTAAATGTCCAATCTGAAGTTCTTAAACATTATGTAATATATAAAAACACATTTGGGCTGAAATATTAGGACTCTGAATGGAGGTGGTAAAATGAACAAATGAAGACTGGACATTGTAAGTTCATTGACACAGCTTTCATGGGACACCGCACTTTAAATATACAGTAGATCATGTAGGTGCAAATACTTTGACGATTTCAAAATGTGGCTCTGTATAATGTATATGTAATGAATGATGCAATGATACCACATATAATACAACGATTTCATATGTCAAAGTATTTTGCACGGCTACATGCCCCTCCCCCCAAAAAATCATGCAATAACACAAATGAAGGCACAATGAAGTTTGAAGCAAGCATTGCACAAGTACCTCAGTTGTAACTGAGCGGACATACTGACGAGAGGGAAAGAGGAAGAATTTGTTAATGTGCAAACACTTGCTATTGTGTAGAGAACAGCTTCTGAAAGTAGGTCAGCTCACACCAAATAATTATGTTTCTTTCATATGTGTGTATATACTTCACTTTTTATGTTCTATATACAGATCATATTGGCTCAATACTGTGTGCTCTGGGTAAAGCTAATGACTGCATTTGAAATGACTATGTTCTTAACTTGCCACAAGGATCTGTCCTAGGTCCTCTGCTATTTCTTTGTTAGGGCTGTTCCCTATTGTGTTTTTTTTTCAAGGAGCAGGTGTATAGACTATATTTATTAAAATGTATTGATAATTGGAGGTGTTTGTTTGTGTAGGTTCAGGGCCTCACTACCACAGCCACTGTTGATGGAAGACATGTCTTTCTATATTTAGATCTGTGGTTAACCAATATAGTGCAACATAAAGCTCCAGTTATTGTCATTTATTTTGCATTCAGGACTGAAAGTGAATTAAATCCTCAGAGACCAATAATATTGTGGTTCTGAAGCCGTAGCTTTTACTTTGCCTGCATTATAATAAAGGAATGAGATACTGTCAGTGCAGCAATGTAGCAAAACACAGGCACTTTATAGTTTGTTCTCCAAATAATAGCTTTTTTAAAGAGGAAATGTGTAGTTGATATCTGAGAAAGCAAAAGGGGAAAGACTGTGGTTGACATAAAACAGTATGTCCTCAGTATGTGTTCTGTGGTGGTTTTTCACATGGCACAAGTCTTTATGAATTCAGTTTCTAAATGAGCTGGAAAGTCCCGTTTCTTCACTTTGTTAGCATGAGATGAAATAGAGGAACATGGTGTCTGATGTAAGTTATGGCAATTGTTTTTTAACTAATTCCAAATGTCTTTATATAATTCAAGTGAATTAATTTAACCAATTAAAGTGAAAGTGAATGTTTTGACTATACTAGCAAATTGATGTCTGAGAGAATGCAAGTGTAGACAAGAAAAAAAACCACAGACAATGAATTATCCCATACAGTATCACTGATTGATTACCACCATTATGAACCTGACCATAAGTGACTTACACTGTTGTCCTCAGTTTTCTCTCGGCGCTTGACCTTGTGTGTCTCATAGTCCTCCATCAAAGTCTGCATGAAGTTCTTGGGTCGCTGTCCTCCTCCAGAATCATCACTGCCCAGATCAGACAGCGGCGAGGGCAGAGCGCCATCTGAAGAGCACGGCGATGCTGGAGGAACTTGACGAACCTTCTCTATCTTACCTGCAGACAGAAGAAAACAAAACAGAATAATGAATGAATTTTCAAGAAATGTATATAATTTGATATTTCTTTATTTATATTGTAGGGTGTAATATGTCTGGCATACGATCTTGGCCTTTTTCACAAGATCCATTCAAACTCTGTTTCTGTTTTGTTGTTACATTCCATTCCAAGCACTGATATGAAAATTGGAATTATAGTATGTTTCAGCAAGATACTTTTTCCATCACTCATCATTTTAGAGGACATGAAAGGGCCCAGAGTCCCAGACACATTCTTGATGAGGACCCAAGTATGAATACAAGAGGCACAGAGGACTCAGTGTAGAAACCCACAATGCGGTTCCTCATCCCATTAAATCAAGGGAATCTGAGAGAAAACCAAGTCAGAAAAACCAAACCATGTATAAATAAGACATTTATATAAAAAACAAGGCCAAATAAAAGAGTATAATATATTATTATAGGTATTTTTTCCATACTGGCCATAGTTTGTCACATGATATTCTCTGAAACTGAAAGTGCCCTTATTTTCTTTTACTGACGTTGGCAACTCTGGCAAAATTTCCTGTAGAAAGCAAGTGCCTCCTTACAAGAAGTCTATATTTGTCCTCTACAGATCCCTGTCATTATACCACAAGATAGCTTCAAACAAACACTATGGTATTTAGCATTATAGCTAAAAGCAAGCTAAAAGAAAGGACTCATGCTTTCCCTATGACACCACTAGAGAGCAGACATAAGCTTCTCCATACAGAACATCATCAAGAATGAGACGTGGACAATCGCCAACAGGAACAACACACAATGACATTAAACGCTGTGCTGCTGAGCATTACATCTAACTCCATGCTAAATAAAGCCTCAATGGGACAATGGAGTTTAAACATGCTTCTTACCAATCAAACATAAACAGAAACATTTAAAGTACAGCCAGTTGCAAAAATTGCTCAGCCTGCAAAAGCTTGCAAAAATGACTCAGGCTGAACAGCGGGTGCAGACCCATGGGACACAGTGTGCAAGGAATCTAAAGTAAAGAAGCTCTATAAAGAAAACCTCCAGGATTCACGACTGAAAATCACCAGCTTATCAAAGCTCAGAGCTAGAAATCAGAACCTTCGGTTTTAGCTGCTAGTTTGCATTAGTTGTCAAACTGGCATATACACCATCGGAGGAAGATGCATTGATTACTGATTGAAGTACATAATTAACTGGTGCAATCCATGAAAAAAACGTACAAAGAACAGCTGTAGTATGAGTACTAATTTGCAATTTATATGGCTTGTCCTACAGGGCTATCAACTGGGATAAGGGGTCATGAACTGAGAAATCAAAATTCACTTGATCTTTTGACATATAAGAGGTCATTGTACTATAACTACATGCTAAATAAAGCCTCAATGGGACAATGGAATTTAAACATGCTTCTTACCAATCAAACATAAACAGAAACATTTAAAGTACAGCCAGTTGCAAAAATTGCTCAGACTGCAAAAGCTTGCAAAAATGACTCAGGCTGAACAGCGGGTGCAGACCCATGGGACACAGTGTGCAAGGAATCTAAAGTAAAGAAGCTCTATAAAGAAAACATCCAGGATTCACAACTGAAAATCACCAGCTTATCAAAGCTCAGAGCTAGAAATCAGAACCTTCGGTTTTAGCTGCTAGTTTGCATTAGTTGTCAAACTGGCATATACACCATCGGAGGAAGATGCATTGATTACTGATTGAAGTACATAATTAACTGGTGCAATCCATGAAAAAAACGTACAAAGAACAGCTGTAGTATGAGTACTAATTTGCAATTTATATGGCTTGTCCTACAGGGCTATCAACTGGGATAAGGGGTCATGAACTGAGAAATCAAAATTCACTTGATCTTTTGACATATAAGAGGTCATTGTACTATATAACACCCTGTAAGTTTCAGAACTCAAAACTGTCTTGTTAGTCTAAAAACAGCTTATATTGAAGGCAATCACCCAAAACAACAGGTTTTGGAATGTACGACTCTATGTAATAGTGTGGCTAAACACCGCCTCCGCAGAAGAAGATCAATGCCTCCTTCTACATCGCTGCCTGTTTAGCCCTGCCCACCGATTCTACATCACTGCCTGTTTAACCCCGCCAACCAGTTCGCGCAGGTAGTAGGTAAATGATGAGAGCGACAAACGCAGGTCTACGGAGAAACCAAACAATACATTTTATTTGATGAATTGATTTTTAATGAAGTGATAGACCATGTCAGTAAATACTTGGTCCTTCGTTCACTTCATTTTACAGCGGATTCATTTACAAACAAGGCACAGTTCAACACAAGATTTTCAGAAAGACTGAAACTAAAAGATGATGCTTTGTCGACTAGTGTTGTCAAAAGTACCGACTTCGGTACCAGTCGGTACTGCAATTTTAAAAACGTTCATTTCCCGCTAACATTTGAGTGCTGTTGAGAGCGGATTCTTAAACACTGCTAGTTGGCCATAGTGTTCACACACTCAAATGTTAGCGGGAAATTAACATTTTTAAATATGCAGTACCGACTGGTACCGAAGTTGGTACTTTTGACAACACTATTTACATTGGATCTGAAAGTAATGTCGCACCAAATGTGTTACTGTTATTATGTGGTCACTATTGCTTTCTCTGTTATTACAGATCATTTGATATGTACTGAGTGTTTATGCATTTTTAACCTAAAACACAGCAGCGTCCATCTATGAAGGATGTAGGCTGTCAAACCAAGTCAATCATAGCAGTGGGCGTTGACTTCAGAGTCTACAATCCACCACGCATATTCAAACAGAGCGATCTGATGAGGGGGGTCAAAACAGGACAGAAAATAGCCTATTATTTCTAAATTATGTTTTTTTAATGTAAAAATTGTGATAAAATTGTGATAAAGTCATGATAAAGTCATCAAATAAAGCTTTAACCATAAATATCTGACTTATTGTTCTGAGTGTTCAATTATTGTTGCCATGATTGCATACAATGGTTGGATATAATCATACCTGGTGCTGTCTTCCCAGCAAGGACCAGCTTGTTCGGCTGGGTGCCGGACTTTAGCTTCTGTGTACGGGGCAGGTGCAATGTTTGTGCCTGTCGTTGTCTCTTCAACTCTTCCTCACGCTCTTGGGCCGCCCGAATCTCCTCTTCAATCATGGACAGGGTTCTCTGTTTGCGCGAGCGCAGCTTGAACGGTCCTGAGGTGACCTCCGTTTCCTGAGCACGAGTGACAGCTGCAGTGCTCCTGAGCTCTGCTGCTTCAGAGTACTTACTGAAATAGCTGAATTCTGGTTTCTCACTTGGTGGTGGAGAGGGACTGGGAGGTTTGTAAGTGTTCACTGGGATAACCGGGGAAGCTTGAACTACAGTTATCTGAGGAGCAATTGTTTTCTTCTCCTCTAGGGGGGATGGCACTTTGGGAGGTGGCGTTACAGCAGATCTCTCCACTAAAGGTTGGGGCTGTGGTTCAATATTTTCCACATGTCTCTCAGGGATGGGGGATGAATGTTGTGTGGCCTGCAGAGGCTCCCATTTGTCATTCTGCTGAGCAATGGCTTGCTGGATAGCGTTTTGGACAAGAATACCTGCATGGAATTCCAGCTCTTCTTCCGTCAAGCCATCCGCCTGATAAGACCCACTCTGTTCACTTGGAGATTTGATTCCACTTTCATGTTTTCCATTGATTGGTGTAGTGGCCACTGGAGTTGAGGGAAAAGAGTATTCCCCAAGAGAGTTTTCCAAATAGGCACTCATGGTCTCATTTGACGCACCACTGTCGCTTATGTTGTCCATACTGAAGTCATTGGAGAGTGTCTCAAGTACAGTGGTGTCCTGAGACCGTAGGGATAAGTCATCTAACCCGGAGTCGATTTCTTCCATATGGATGGAGCTGTTCAAAGAGCGTCGACACAAATCAGAGTCCTCATCCTTCACAATGGTCATCACTGCCCGGGCACAAGTAAATTCATCATCTTTCAACTCATTCTGAGCCAAACCATCTTTGGGTGGCATGGCAGATTCTCCAGAGCAGCAGTAAATCTTTTCAGCTTTGACTGTAGTAACTTCACTTCCATCGTAGGATGTGACCCCTTCTTGATTGGCAACTGTGACAGAACCGCATGGCCTCTCTACGTGTGTGACCTCTGGAGTCCTGAAGAAAGGTTTAGCAGAGTAAAGCTGTGGTGCCACATTCCTCTTAGGGGCTGTGGGCTGCTTGCTATGTTCCATCTGCAGAAATTGCTTGCGTGCAGCAGAAAAGTCAATCTCTTCCATGGCAACATCCTCCTTATTTGCTATTTCATGTTGGGTAAAGAAGATTGTCTGTCTGGGTGCAGCTTGCGGCATATGGTTGACTTCTGTTCTCATCTGCTTCCTCTCCTCATATCTTCGAAGCGACTCCAGTTGCTCTGGCTCCAGCTCCTCTTCCAGTGTCTTTTCCTGAGGTGGGTTCCACCATTTTGTGGCAATTCCAGGATTCTTCTTGACCGCTTGACCCCGGATGAGTTCCAGCCTTTCCTTCTCTAGCTCAGCAATCTCCTCTGAGGGTCTGACTTTCTTCACCCGAACTTCTTTCTCAGTTGGGGTGTCAAATAGTTTCGATGGTTTCTTCTCTTCATGAAATGGTCGGAGCTCAAAACGTGCCTCTTTCTTGATTGCTGTCCTAGGTGACTCAGGTGACCCTGTACAGTCCCTTGCATGACCATTGGGTTTGGTGTTGAAGTTGTCATCAACAAAAGTGGTCTGTTTTTTCCCTTCTAAAACAACTTCATGGTTGTGTAAGTGAGATGTGTCACAAGTACGCACAGATGGTCCAGTTCCATGAACTTGAATTGACTTAATATCAGGGGAACTTGTCCCATTTGAAGTCATTTCTGCCTTGGGATCACAACAGTTGGCCTCAAGGACCTCGTCCAGGTAAAGGATTTCCTTGGCAACTTCGCTGTCCATTCCTTCTCTTCCATGTCTCACTATATTCTGTCCACTGCTCACATAACTTTGCTGAGAGTCGGTCTGAACTTCAAGCTCCATACTGCTCTCACCACCGGATATCAGACTCACAGAATCGAAAAAACTCACAGTCTTCAGGTTTCTCTTGCTTTTCAGCTCACTGTCATCCTCTGAGAGTACAGGGGACTTCTGGGGAAATAAAAACAGAGGTCACATTAGTTTAAACATGCATTTATGCAATTCTTCTTCACAATAAACACTGCATTATGAATGGGGATGAATACTTGAGTACTCACATATTTGGCAGCAATATGACAGCAAGGATCGATCATAACATTTCTATAATTGCAAGACATGATCTTTTTCTAACCTTAAGACATTCCACACCTTTAAAATTTAGTAACTAGACAGTAATACTTTTGCTGCACAACTGGGTTTGTTTGACGTCAAAGTTTGGTTGGTTTGGATGGCGTGAACACTGTTTTCTGAAGCTGTGTGTGCACATGTAATCCACACTTAAGTCTGCTTGAGGTGTTCTGGGATGTAGTTCTTGTGAACTCTTGCTGTTGATATGAATGAAATTGCAGTACAGATTGCAGAACAACATGATAATGTACAATTTGTCTTTACATGCAAAAAGGCATAATTTAAAATAGTGTAAGATGATGCAATGGTCAACTATGTGCATGGATGGACCCCTGCCCCAAACCAAGCACTTGGTTTGCTTTTTTTGTTTTTTACCTAGTACTGTACTTAAAATGACAAAACATCCCAATTATATTGGTTGCTACACTGCCAGTTGTATGAACATCAGAGAACAAAACAACATCCCATAGGAAATATTGCATGTGACTATCATGCATAATATAGGTAGACTGTGATAAAATGTGGAAGATAATGGGTTTGTTGAACTCTGACCTGTGATATCTGATCCTGAATATTAATAATTTAAGGTCCCTTCAGAGGTCTACAATGGTATAATGGAGTTGCAAAAGTCTCAAAGAGAGGAAAACATGGACCAAACTTAGTATTGGAATTCATGATTGATTGGGGGAAGTCGTGGCCTAATGGTTAGAGAGTCGGACTCGTAACCCAAAGGTTGTGGGTTTGAGTCTCGTACCGGCAGGGATTGTAGGTGGGGGGAGTGAATGTACAATGCTCTCTCCTGCCTTCAATACCACGACTGAGGTGCCTTTGAGCAAGGCACTGCTCCCTGGGTGCTGCAGCAAAAAATGGCTACACACTGCTCCGGGTGTGTGTTCACGGTGTGTGCTGTCTATTCAGAACAGCATATCTGCACTTTATTCTTATTGACCACCGGTACAGCCTGCATTCGGACAGTTATGCACACGCTGCATGCATGCTTTCTGTGTCACGTGTTTTATTTGCGTGGACAAACAGGCAGTTTATCGATGAGTGACAGAGCAGAATAAGGATGGAGCAAAGTGTGGATGTGCTGTCCTTGAAGGACATTCAACTTAGTTTTGTTTAGATTTTGCTTAGCCTATAATTTTAAATGACAGATGTCGTATTTATTTATTTTTCTCTGCGGCACTTTTCCTACTGTGTTAACAGAAAAATGTCAAACGAATTTAGTATTTTGACAAGACGAATAAAAATAAGAATTACAATTTTTGTACAACATTTTTATTTTCTCTGAAAATTCTTTTCCTACTGTGTTAACAGAAAAATGTCAAACGAATTTAGTATTTTGACAAGACGAATAAAAATAGCTCATAGGCTATTTTTGTACAACCTACATTTTTATCCTTTTTCTCTCTGCGACACTTTTTCCCTATTGTGTTGTCAATGATAAACGAATTGTATCCTGACAAGACGAATAAAAATAAGAATTACAATTTTTGTACAACATTTTTATTTTCTCTGACACTTCTTTTCCTACTGTGTTGCATAAAATATTAAACAAATTTTGTGTTTTAAGATAATTCATATAAATTCAAGTCAAAGTTGATCAAAACTCAAAACTCAAATTCAAAATTCAAAACTCTTGACAAGACGAATAAAATAACATACCATTTTGTGCAGACTACACTTTTATTTGTTAGCCTATCTCTCTTTGTTTCAGTAGCGGAAATTTAAATGTGAGATTCTGGAAACGAGATCTAAATTTAGCGGGAAAGGTCGTGTCGGGGAAAAAATTATTCTAAGCAGGCAGCGGGTGAACAAAGAGTGAATATATAGTGGGAGCGGGTGGGTGCGGAATATAACCTTGCGGGAGCGGGACTAACAAAATAGTCCAGTGCAGACCTCTACCTCCATGTCCATGTCTAATGGGTGTAAGTGGGTAATAGGTCCTATTTACTTACTAAAAGAAAAACACAGATGTCTAGACTATGTAGACACTCTTTATTTACAGAGCAATAATTGCAGGGGTTCTTCTATTTCGTGGATCTGGTACTGAAACCTTTAAGTGGTCTGGTAACCCTGTGGGAGATGGCTGAGATGCATTTGCAGAATGAAGCACTGCATGGTCTCCTCAGGCGAAATACTACTTGTTACGCTGAGCTTTGCTTTCATTGCTGCTCACTCACCAGATGGGACAGACCTTTTTAAATTAAAAACTCTGACAGAGTCTTTTGTATTTACACAATCTGACGTCATTTTCAGTGTCCCAGGTTTAGGTTCATCAATTAGTATGAACTGAAGTAATGCTGAGATTATTGTGGAATGACAATCTTGTTAAAAGTTTTGTTGACTTAGTCTACGTGAGTTTTTATTTGAGGCTTTCTTGTTTAATGTTGGCTACAAATTTGGTATGCTGGTCTTCTGTTCCAACTGCATGAAATTCCTTTGCTGATATTGGCTCCAAGTTTGGACAACACAGTGTGCCACAAACCAACGTAAATAGTACTCCAGAAAACTTTTAGCAAACCTTTAACATACAAAACCACTGTATCAATACAAGATACTAACAATGTGAGAGAGTTATTGCTTGTCAGACCTGTCTAAAGTGCAGTTTTACTAAACCAAACCAATCCGCTGTATTCTCTAGTAATCAGAGGCCATTGCAGGAATTCTGTTTCTTTGCTCAGCATTTATGTTTTAGAGGTGAGCATGCATGCCTGAGCAATTTCACTTGTTTGCAGTTGTTTGAAAGTAGGTGTTCCTGAAAAGGCTAGTCAGAGACCTGTTTAAAATAGCAGTAATATAACCTGCCATAAATGGAAAAGCATAACAAACTAGTGGGAATGAAGCATAGAGATGTTATTTTTACTGGACAGCCTAGAAAAGAGGAATTTGTTCTGAAATTACTTAATTTTCAGCTCAAAGCCAAGTGCTATTTCAGGTGATGGTGTGTTCATTGCCACATAAAGTAAACCTATTTCTGTTTAAACACTGGGTGGAACAAAACCTGTATTACATCATTGTATATTTTTATACTAAAAATGTTACAATTCATACAAAATCACCAACTGTAAAGCAGTTACATATTCTCAAAAGATTGGGTTGCTCTAAAGGGGCAAAACATTTTATGCCCAAGCCTGTTTAAGCGAATCAGAAGAATTAATTCAGATCAAACAAGTGTTAATAACTTCCTTCTTATCTCAAACTGTAGTGTGTATGAGTAGCAGGCACATGATGTCTTTAATGTGGCATGAGTTCAATAAGACCCCTTTCTTCAGCGCACAGACCACCCTTCCCCTCAGGGTGTGTTCATGAGCTTTCAGCCCAAACTCTTACCAAATAATGACATTAGGAAGTCATGTGAACTTCCTCGAGGCTGTGAAAAACAGACTAGGACAGATTTACAGACAGAGAGAGAATGTTTATCACTTTGAACTGAGCACCGCATTTACTCAAATTATTTGTAAAATGGTTCATTCAATCCACCACTTTTTATGTAAGAATGGTTTTACAAATCATTGACAGAGCAATTCATACAGCTCATAAATAAAAAGGTCATATTTGACTTCAATTTGGTGGTAATGAGAATTGCATAACAAACAAATTAAGACAAATTGATGTTCTACAAAATACATGTCTTCATTTTCTAGAAGCACAATGTAATTTATTGGATAGATTTTAGTATGGCTTCTAGAAGTATAGAGAATGTAATTTATGAATCATGACACTATTCAAATATTCCAGTGATGGGCTTCTGGAAGAGAGAACTCAACACAGCTATTGACTGGCACACTTTCTGGAGAAACTGTTTTGTTACCTCAAATAACCTGGCTTATCAACTGATTTATTATAAGTTCATTTATAAGGCATATATGCCACTCCTTGTTTATTATATAAGATGAAAAGACGTGTCCTGTTCAAGCACTTTCAAGCACAAATTAAGCAGTTAAAGCAGTTTTCCAAGGTCCCAACCAACTTTCCTACAGGAAAGAAGAAATCACAAATAAGATCTCAATTAGCTCTCATAGCAATGAGTTCTAATAGAGATTTAAATCATTTGTACCGTCAACTGTTTGGTTACCAACATTCTTCAGAATATCTTCTTTTGTGCTCAACGGATGACAGAAACTCATACAGGTTTGGAACAACATGAGGGTGAATAAACAGTGACAGAACTTTCATTTTTGAGTGAAATGTCCTTTCAAGTCTCTTGCTCAAGTTTTTCTCATGAGAAAAAACCCCAGCAATTTCATATTAGTCTTTTAACTAATTGAGATAAGATCTCAATAGTGTCCCAAACAATGCTCAGATTTGTCAAGATACTGTTGTAACGAATCAGCTCATGGGAAATATGAATAATTAACCATAACTAGTTATGATTAATTATTAGTGTGTCAGATTGGTCGAGACGCTACACTGTCTGTAATTTTAATATGAGCTCAAACATTGCATAAAAACAACAGTGACCATCAACGTTTATCTTCAGAAAAGAGTTGGACATGAATTACAGCATTGCAAACATGTTAAACTAAAGTGTTTGAAAAAAAAAAAATTTAATGAGGAAATGAACTAACCCCATGAAGCAAAAATACTTTAAAACATAAAACTTTATGATTGATTATGCAAAATCAATATACTTAAAATTTATTGCAAAATATTCAAATAAATACAGATATAGCCATTGTTTGAGTGATCAAATCAACTAACGGAGCTTTTTTTTTTTTTAAACTAACCTATGATATTCACATTCATTTAATGCTCTATACTGTTACTGTTTGTGAACATTTATTTCTTAAAGGGGTCATATAATGCTACATGTACTTTTACAAGTTGTTTGAACTGAAATGTGTGTAGGCAGTGTGTGTACACAACCACCCTATAATGATAAAAATCCACCGAGTGGTTTTTTGTTAATCTACTAAAATCTTTACCCCTTTCTCAAATCGAGCCGATCTCAGATGCCTGTCTGTGTGACGTCACACAGACAGGCCCCTCCCTCGACAGTTTGATTGACAGTAGCGTTTCAGCACAGACTGGACTGGCGTCTTACCTCAGACCCACCCTGAGTGACTGTCATCAGTCCGCCATTGTTTCACCGCCGGAGCAGATGTAGACAAGAATGGCTCCTAAGCGATTGAGGTGTTTTGTTGTTGGATGTAATAATGAACATAGCAGTCCTCATTTACTCCCGACATCTGAAGATGCAGTGGATTATGTTTGTTTTTGAAGGGAATGCGCCCCCCGATCTACATAAATGCGTCTATGTTCGTGCAAATCATTCGTGATCCAGCTTCACCAACAGAAGAAGTGAGTGTAAGGTTTTTTAATGAATATTTGCAAATCGACTTTCCTAATAATGTGCTAATTAGCAAGTTTCATGATGAATGCGGCTAAAGTCTCTCTGAGAGCGGCTCGGAAGAGAGGGGCGGGGTCTGCAGAGCTCATTAACATTTAAAGGAAAATGCTACAAATCTGCATGCTCTGAAAAGAGCTGTTTTTGACAGGGTAAAAAAGGTGTTTCTTACACTACCATTGAGAAATTTGAACCAAACTATGATACAGACTTTTCATTAAGACCCTAAAGAATCATATCAACTTGTGGAAAATGTGCATCCCATGACCCCTTTAAGTAATCTTGGGTGAAACATGCAAGCCAAAGCGGATTCGTAAATGAAGCAAAGAAACTAAGAAATCCATTAAGTCTCTTGAGCTTTGAAAGAGCAACCTGTAAGCATTACCCTCTGGGTTCTTCATTTTTTTCCTTTCAATAACCATAAGCCAATCTCATATATATCTGCAGTGGCTGTACATTAAAATCTGTGGCCCTGAGCAGTCAGATGTGAGGGACATCAGACGAACACACACACTCTCCACGGATGTTCCTCTAAACCCCCTCTGACATTCCCGGCATAGTTCAGCTGTCTTCCAGGCTCCGGCAGTCTAACAGAAGTGATGAAGGATACACAGCCCTGCCTCACCTAACTATATAAACCTGCAAAAGACCGAGACGGATGGAGATAAACTCCTTGTATATTTATATAACTTAATGTGCTTAAGGACATAGTGCTTCATATTTGTCATTTTACATTTACTGAAAGTAGTCTATAGGTGCCTCTATTTATGTGACACTCAGCATGTTGTTGCCCTCACAGCATCTGGAAGCAGTTAGTCAGACAGACGCAATTAACACAACTGAGCCACATTTGGGCCTACTTTCTCTTTCAAAAGAGTGGCCCCCCAGAAAGTATTTGGGCACGTAAGCCATTTTTAGAAATGTATGTTTCTTAAGGATTTCATTAGACTAAGCGGCATTGGTAAACAAACAATGCTAGAGTTTTCTCAGTACTCATTTCTGAACTGTGACTTTTCATAAACTGCTCCGAAGATATATTTAATGAAGGTATACTGCAATTTTCACACACAGATGTGCTACAGAATAACCGCAGGTGTAGTTCATCACAATATGAACATGCTCCGCTAGTTTATTTTGTCATTTGGTCACTTTGTTCGTTCACGATTTGTCTTCAGGCATCCAAACAAGTCAAAGAACAGAAAGATTCCTCAGTAAGGTTTTTAGCAGCTCACAGTGCAGTCAGTACAGACCGACCCATCACACTGAACCGCTGATGAAAGACTCCTGAAATAGGATTATTAACTCGACCAGCGCAGACAGGGAACATCAAATAATCTCAATTACTGCGCGACTGGATTCAATGAAAAACAAATGGAGACTTTTGATTAATGCTCCTGCTTTTAAAAGTTTCAGAAGAGATCTTGACAATTTTTCAAACTCAAATCTATGCAGATACCAAAGACTGCAATCAAATACAAGAATTCTCAATATAAACTCAGACAAGAAACTACATATATAATATATTCTATATTAATTAGAATATTATAGCTCTACACTCTTAAAAATAAAGGTGCTTCACGAAGCCATAGAAGAACCTTTCTGTCTAAATGGTTCCATAAAGAACCTTCAACTAACATCTGAAGACCCTTTCTGTTTCGTTGTGGCGAAAGAAGGTTCTTCAGATTATAAAAAGGTAAGAAAGAGACGGTTCTTTAAAGAACCTTTGACTGAATGGTTTTGCATATAAGCACCTTTATTTTTAAGTGTATACATTCTAAAAAATTTTGGTTCCAAAAATTTTGGTTCCCCAAAGACCCTTTCAGTGAACAGTTCTTAAAACCCCCTTTTTTTCTTAATGTGAAGAGCTTTTTAATAATCTAAAGAACCTTTCTACACTATAAAGAATCTTTTGTGGAACAGAAACGTTCCATGGATGTCTTCATGGAACCATAAACGCCAATAAAAACAACTGAGGGATTCCAGACGAAACATCTCACGCAGCTGATACACAGATGAAACACAACTCAATCTCAGAGCTATGAATGTGCAATCACTTTTCTCAGCCTCAAAAATAATCTGAAACTAGGCCTTCTTTATATTTAGGCCCAGGTGTCTAAACCCGAATTCCAAAGAGTTTTTTTCTTACCTTTTTCATACTTTTCCAAATTTGTAAACAGATTTCTGCCACCAAATTACAGATCCTTCACACGAAAAAGAAAACTCGGTACAGACTAGAAGTTCTGAGTGTCCCTGAGTGTCTGAAATCTGAGAAACAGTTGTCCTCCAACACCTCAAACTATAAACCTTTGAGGAGACCCAGTGAAGCCCAGGACAACACAACGCAAGGGCTTTTCCTGGCCACTTCTTCCACCCCCGCCCCGTGTGTGTGTGTGTCCCGCATGCTTCACTCACCCCACACCGCTTCCGTCCGTTCTCCTACAATGCCTCTCTCTCTTCTGTCTGTCCCCAGGAGTCAAAATTCTTGCTCTGTCTAACTATTATGTCATGGGCAAAGAGGGTGTGGTCTCTTCCTGTACTCACACAAAGAAGCGCTCTGTCAGAGCCGCCCCCCAAACGCCCTTCACCGACCTGGACCTAGACTCCTCTAGTTTCGCCGGCAGACACCTTACAAGGAAAGGCGCAGTATGGCTGGGTGGGAATCTGTCCTCTGGGTGGAACATTATTCACTGCTGACTCAAAGATGCCTCCCTGACTGGATTCTCTTACTCATATTAGATAAGTTTACAAGTTTTGGAAGTTGATACAGATGGAATTTTACCACAGCACAGCAAAAATATGCTATTGAAAATACGCTATGATTTCATTTCTAAAGCTTTATTTCTATAGTTTAATATATTACTAAATTAAAATAAACATTTGTTTAAAATATAACAAAGTTAAAGTGGGTGCATTCAAGTGTTTCCAACCCGATATTACAAGAATTTGAACGTACTGTACAAATTGCTAATTTTTATGAATTTATACTGAAATTTTCAGAACTATGTTTCTTAGCACACTTTAAACTGTTTAAAATTTAAACTCGTTTTCATGACCATGCGTCTTAACACACTTAAGTCGACTTTTAAAAAGTGCACTTTTTAATCAAAGTACATTTTAAACCATTATCATAATCTTTTTTTCATGCTTTAAAGAAGTACACTTATTTTGTTGTGTTGGCTAACATAATAAAGCACATGGACAAGTACTATATCACAGTATAATTTTAACTGTTGTGTTATTCAATATTACAGTTAAAGTTAATATATTTTAAATGTACAAAATTTCAACGTCATTACAAAGGTGAAATTACAAATTTAATTAAAATTTAAAAAAAATACATGACATACAAGTTTCAATAGAAACAATACCATAAATGCTTCTTCAAATTGTAAAAAAGAATTAAAATGAAAATTTAAAAACATTAAACATTCCATAAACACACATGCATTTACAATGAATTTAATGTTCATTGTACATTTTTGTTTAATTTAACACAAAAAATCAATTTCTTTGTTTTTTTTTATTATTATTTGTATTTTAACTTTTGCTGCACTCGTCATTAGATATTGCTTAGCTAAATAACATGAGAAATGTGACTGGATAATAATGGCCCGACCAACAAACCTTAGAACAATACTGTAAATTATTATTTGTATTTTAACTTTTGCTGCACTCGTCATTAGATATGCCCATGTCATTAGATATTGCTTAGCTAAATAACATGAGAAATGTGACTGGATAATAATGGCCCGACCAACAAACCTTAGAACAATACTGTAAAAATTACTTTCCACGGCAAAATAAAATTGTAATGAGTATAACGTTTTTTCTTCAGAAAAATGCAATTACGTAAGATCCCAAGTATTTAAATTGCGTGTGAGTAAAGTACAAATCCTCGCAAATAATTCTTAATTATAATAATCAAGTAAAATAATTGAAGCATTTTACACACCCACTTCTCTTGCAGCTCTTAATATAATTAGTCACATGGCATTTATGGCCCAGGTTATTGGCTCAAATACTACCTATGAGCAAATATGGCACATTTAAAGTATTTTTCTTATCACAAATACACAAGTGAGCACTGGAAAGCAGGGAGAAGAGCTCTATAGGCTACTACCAATGCTTTTTGCTAATCCTAAACCTAACTCACACACTTCACAGTAACCAAACCATCCCATAAACAGAATAATTACAAAGTGATTTGTGTTCGCTTTCTCAGTATCTAATCAGCCCTGTTGTGCTCTTTTCAGGAATTTACTCACAGAAGTGTACTATTTGTATGTCTTATCAGGTCATGTAGAACACATTGTGAATTTATGGGTAAATGCTTATTAAATGCTTAAGTTATTGTTTTCACTGAAATCTTAAAATAGAAGTTAGTACAGTACGTCCCTGACAAAATCCTGGTGAGATTTCGCTGTAGTAATACTACAATGTCCTTGTGGCAACAAGTGCCTTTAAAATGGGACTACAATAGAAATACAGATAAGAGCAAAAGAGATTCAGCCACGAATTGAAAGCCAAAGAGACGTTGTGCTAATAATAACACCACCTGCTCGGTTCTGTTCAGAGATACACAAAGACTGCAGTATAACCTTCATCTCAACCCAGAAACAGCAGACATCTCAATAATAAAGAGTTTTTACTGGCGTTTGAATAGCGTCTGATGTTTTGCAGCTCATTTCCTTTATGTATTTAACCCCTTCACATAGCTATCTTAAAACTTTGAAAAATTATTTCTTGGGAAATGTGTTAAAATATTACTCAAAAAAGTACATGTGATATTGCTCAAAACAGTACACATGGGCTGTTGCGGTGGTTTTTGTACATTTCTCCTTTTACTTTCTAGTTGGAAGGTGTCTGTAAGGAATGGCTGGAATGGCAGTGTGTTCTAATGGAGGATGTTGGTATAGCAGTGGGCTGGGGTGTGTCATCCTCTGCTAGAGAGCTCCTTCCTCCCACAGTCCGTGTGTCATTGTGGATCAAGAATAATAATAATAATGCACAGTGCTGTGTGCAGTGTTGGGGTGGTTACTGCCAAACTATATTTTGTGTCGTGCTTTAAGCTTTGCATAATTTGATGTACTGTACATGTAGCGGCAGTCAAGCTACCTTATTGAAAAAGTGTTTTATGGAAGTCAATTTCTTTTAATTATGTCATAAAAGTTGTAATTATGACCTACCAAGTTATATTTATGATATAAAAAGTTGAAATTGACATAAAAGTCAAAATTCTAAGATATGACGTCATATTTACAATATGAAAAGTTGAAAATATGACATGAGAAGTTAAAATAATATGATTCTAAGTCATGAAATGAGAAAAAGTAAACGCTATGAGTAGTGCTGTCAAACGATTAATCGCGATTAATCTTATACAAAATAAAAGTTTTTGTTTACATAATATATGTGTGTGCTGGGTATATTTATTATGTATATATAAATACACACACATGCATGTATATATTTTGAATATATTTACATGTATATACATTTATATATTTATATTCTTATATTTTACATTATATATAAATATATTTAATATATAAACATAACATATTTTTCTTAAATATATACATTCATGTGTATGTTTTTATTTATATATACATAATAAATATACACAGCACACACACATATATTATGTAAACAAAAACTTTTATTTTGGATGCGATTAATCGCGATTAATCTTTTGACACCACTAGTTATGAGATACTAAGTCATATTTATAATATACAAAGTTGAAATTGACAAAAGTCAAAAAATGATAAAATACTAAATCATATTTATGAGGTGAAAAGTAGAAAATATGAAAAAAGTTGAAATTATAAGATACAGAGTCAATATTAATGAAATGAAAAGTAGAAAATGACAAAATAATATGGTAATTATAATATCATATATAATATGATTCTAAGATTCTAAATGAGAAGTCAAAATTATGATAAAAAGTTAACATTATTACTTATATTTATAACATAAAAAGTTGAAACTGACATAAAAGTCGAAAAATTATATGATTCTAGGTCAAATTTGAGATGAAAAGTCGCAATGACAAAAGTCGAAATTCTGGAATACTAAATTAGATTTATGAGATGAAAAGCAAAATGATGATATGAAAAGTCGAAGTAAGGCATATGAGATGAGAAGTTGAAATTATAAGATACTGTCATATTCTTGAGATGAAAAGTCATGAAATCTTGCAAGAAATATTAATTAGGATATTCTAAGCTATAACTAAAAAGTTGAAAGTCACAAAAATATCAAAATTATAAGATACTATTTGAAACAACAACATACGGGTCATTCCAGGTTTGATGTGCCTGCAAAACAGCTGTCAGATACTGTAAATGGCAGTCGAGATAAAT
Organism: Sinocyclocheilus grahami; assembly: GCF_001515645.1. Classification (NCBI taxonomy): domain Eukaryota; kingdom Metazoa; phylum Chordata; class Actinopteri; order Cypriniformes; family Cyprinidae; genus Sinocyclocheilus; species Sinocyclocheilus grahami. The sequence continues at coordinate 79,524 of NW_015506630.1, forward strand.
GGCAGCTCTCCTCAGATATAACAGACCTCCTCGAGTGAGGCTAATACACTATTAAATGACAACAATCATTCCAAGCTCAAACATAGCAGCAATTCAAAGCCACTCATAACAGCCATTACTATCTTTTTTAAAGACATCATTTTAAACTGTTCTCAAAAGGCAGTTGTAAACAGTCTTACTCAAGACAGCCTACACAAAGCAACAACATCTACTGAGATTAACCTCACAGTTGCACCTTAAGAGCTTAAAGGTCCAGGGGTTTCCATGAATGGAAGTGGGAATGACAAAAGCAAAGCCTGATTAAATGACAGTCAGTTTACACAATGAGAGAAAAATGCGTTGCGGCTTTTGAAAGAAAGCTGTAGAAACGAGGTCAAATCAATCAATATGTTCAGGACAGAGTGAAATATTACATGACTGTCATTCAATAAATATAAGCTGGTTGTATCAGTAACACTTTATAATAAGTTACAATAACAAAGAACTTATAAAACATTTGCAACTTTTAGTTTATGCTTAATTTAAAATTAATCTCACATTAAGCCTCACTGATATAAAGTATTTTAAACCAGTAGTAAAGCAGTTGATGGTTATTAGGAATAAATAGTTCTCAATTTAAACTAGGAAAATACAACATTTTCATTAATTATACGCTTTAAACCTACCTTTAGTTGACATTATTTGCATTAATAATAAGTGTTCCTAAAATGTTTACAAATACATTAAGCATAAATGTTTATCAATTCATAAATAAATGTGTATTTACTATTAATAACTTTTTCATGTTTTCATGAAACATCAATAACTCCTTTATTACTGGTTCAAATCAGATTAGTCTCATTGTTTGTACGTAGATATTTATACGTAACATTTACAGGTACAAAAATTTTAATTTTTTTGCATGTTTGAGCATCTGAAACAATGACATTTTTATGTATTTACAGCTATAAAAATTTATTTAAATTCTTTATATCATCAATATATTTCTATTATATTACTATCTGAGGTGATTAAACAGTAATAATTAGTAAATTACAGTGACAACGAGTAAATAACTCACTCTTTGTATGTATCCTATTAATGTGTTAATATTGTATAGACTACAATTTCTGAACTATGAATTAACTATAATAGCAAATTATTTATATTGCCGTAAACTTGTTATAAAGTGTTACAATTTTATCTTAAAATGCTTGAATGCTGTTTCCATGCATATCATTTAATGCTCACCCAAAAATAAAATGGAACACAAAAATAGACTTTTCCCCTGTTTTGAATAAATATATCGATTTGATTTGATTTATTTTTTAATTTACATAGTGCTTTTCACAATACAGATACTTTCAAAGCACCTTCAGAGTAATAAACAGGAAAATAACTGTGTTAATGTTGCAAAATTCATTAATCATGACATACTCGACTGATTACAAATATATTATACAGGTATTCAGGGAAAAGCATTAAGATGGTTTAGATCCCACCTGTCTGACCATTAACATTGTGTCTATGTAAATGGGGAATTATCTAAGTTAACACCAGTAAGGATGGAGTGCTGCAAGGATCTGTTTTAGGCCCGCTGCTGTTCTCAGTGTCTACATCCAGCCCCTTGAAAACATTATTAGAAACATGAGTTTAGTTACCATTGTTATGCTGTTTTCTGAACTATGAATTAACTATGATAGTTTGCAAATGATTTATAAATACTTGAATACTAAATACATGTTATAGTGTTAAAATTTTTTCTTTTAAATCTTGAATGCTGTTTCCATGCAGGCCACTAGAGGGGAAAGTTATCAGTTAGCAATGAACATAAACTTCAGCCTGTTTCCTACTCAAAGCTTTATTATGGTTTCAAAAGGCTTGAATACTTCAATCCCAAATTACTCCAAATGCCCAAAAAAGAACATCAAGCACAGTTTTCAGAACTTCTTTTGTTTCACACGACCATTTTTGTTTTTGACGAGAAACACTCTTCCAAAGTGAGAAGCTCAAAGCCAGATGAGAGAGAGGGGAAGAAACTGAAGTTCATGAACACTTTATGCTTAGGTAAATACTGCCTACTGTCTTAACTTCTGAAAGTATACAAATATTATTTGTTGTAGAACATGCAAATACAACAAAAACCTCTTGAAGAAAGGACAAAATTAATTAAGCTTTCAGAGGAGCTGTCCCTGTAGACCTTGTAGACTGAAACGACAATGTATTTAGAGACAAGGAGGTGAGGAAGACAATACACCCAGGACATTGTGCTTAACACCCTGTCACCGCCCTGCCTAAAATATGACCTCTAATCTACGGGAAGACATTTGGAAGAGGGTCATCTGGATGTTGTCAGCCAGGCCCAAGGGTAAAATGGGAAACCTCAACACCCTAAATGAAAACAAGGATGGTCTCGTAAGCAAAGCCCAATCAAAATATTGTTTTGTGAAACTCATTGTAGAACTGTATCAATTAGCCTTAGTACTTACAACTAGTAGAGCTAGTTGGAACACAGCTTACTGTCCTGAAATTAACCTGGCTTAAGGGCCATTAAAAATGGCACCAAAACCAGTTAGTGAAAGCTGAATTACAGTGGCTTAACGGCTTATGTCCATTACTCAGGGGATGTCAGTACACTGACACTTATACACCTCACAGGCTTGTCCAGACATCATGGAATAAAGGTCAAGGGAGCAAAATTGACTTAAAACCAACCTATTAGTGACAGGCCAATAATACTAATTGTATTCTAAAATCTTCTCAACCATACCAAACTTTGTTAAGCAAGTAAAATCCATTCAGTGGCTATGATAACACCTAGTTTCTAATCATACATGTGTCAAATCTCCCACTGAAATCTCAAAAACTGTTTTGTAAGTTTATGTTTCAAATCAGGCTAAAATTATTTTCAGGATGGTTTAGCTAATGCACATTTAAGCGGAAGAAAAAACAGCTAATTCCTTTATACATACATACATATGTATGTATACATATTATACACACACACACACACACACACACACAAACACACATACTTGTATTTGTGGTTTACGGGGACTCTCCATAGGCGTAATGGTTTTTATACTGTACAAACTGTATTTTCTATTGCCCTCCACCAGCCCTACCCCTAAACCTACCCCTCACAGGAAACTGCTGGCAATTTTTTAATTTCATAAAACACCGTTTTGTATGTTTTTTAAGCCTTTTGTTTTACGGGGACACAGGAAGTGTCCTCATAAACCATGTTTACGTTGTAGTACCCATGTCATTATACACATTTATATCCTCATACACATTTATTATGTCCTCATAAACCATATATACCTGTACACACACACACACACACACACACACACACACATCGATTTGATTTATTTTTAATAAATATATGAAGTTTATATAGTGCTTTACACAATACAGATGCTTTCAAAGCACCTTCAGAGTAATAAACAGGAAAATAACAGTGTTAAAATTCATTAATCATGACAATCTTAGACTGACTACAAAATTATACTTTGTATTCAGGGAAAAGCATTAAGATGGTTTAGATCCCACCTGTCTGACCATTTACATAGTATCTATGTAAATAAGGAATTATCTAAGTTAACGCCAGTAAAGTATGGAGTGCCACAAGGATCTGTTTTAGGCCCTCTGCTGTTCTCAGTATACTGTATCCAGCCCCTTGAAAATATTATTAGAAAACAAGGGTTTAGTTACCATTGTTATGCTGATTATACTCAGCTATATTTTTCAGCTATATTTTTCATATCATTCAATTTCTAAATGATCTAATTTAACAGAATGTGTTAAGGATATAAAAGATTGGATGACTAGTCATTTCTTCTATTAAATTCAGATATTACTTAAATAAAGTACACATTTAGAAGCTCAATTTAATAAAATTTAAATTAAATTCAGAGTAACACTTTATTTTGGTAGTCCACTTTAGACATTCTGCTAACTATAAGTAACTTTGGAACTACATGTCAGCTAGCAATCATTAGATTATTAGTAGACTATTTGCTTAATATCTGCTCACACTTTATTTTGATTGTAGACTTTAGACATTCTACTGTCTGTAAATAACTTTGCAAAATAAAGTGTAATCCAAATATTAACTGATACTTGTTATATACAGCTCAATAAGGCTAGTCTTAGAGTGAACTTCTAGCATGGCATTTCCAGTGTGGCCCTCAAACTCTTGGTTAACCTGCTTTCCAAGCCCAGCGGGAGAAGAGAAATAGAGCACATCTACTCTAAATTTGGCATCCAGGTTGCAGGCAGAGCTGTGCTGTGGTAAACCCTGCTTTGTGTTATGGAGAAGTTCTCCAGAAAAAGAAGCAGCTAGGCTGCATTTTCAACTTAATTATATGTCTAAATGTTATTGTGATCTCAACTAAAATAGACAAGAGTGATACAAAATGAACATCATGTCATGTTTTGTTCATCAGTTCGAGTTGAATGCATTGAAAAATGTAATTGGTGTTGCTTTACAGATAACACAAAGATACTAGACAGCAATGTCAAAGGTTTTACTGACATTTTGCAAATTTTTGCTATAAAGATTTTACAGACAGAATGCACAAAAGTTTGTTCAGTGATCATTTGTAACAAGCTATTAACACTATTTTTGTCTTTACATATTACTTATTCAATGTAAAATTGTTCTAAATGTTGCAAAGCTTCCTCATCACTCCACAACTGAACTCATTTGCAATCGTCTCAACAATCACAGCATCAGACAACCCTCAGCTTATCCTTGCTCCTCAAAAAAACTTCAAAGACCACACAATTGTGGAGGGACAGCGCCAAGTCCATGTTAAGCTCTAAAATAATAAGGTCTTACCTTTGTGCTTTTTTCCAAAGTGAGGCAGAGGACCTGCCAAGGTGCTGTGTATTTCAACATACTTGCAACGGTTCCTTGATTCACTAGACTACACAATAAAACAGCAATCAGTGCTCCAGCATTCCTTCATTAGATGTTTACTCCTCCTTAATTATGGCCCGAGACCTCCTCAAAGTTCATTTGGAAAAAATAAATAAAAACGGAAGCCACAGCACAGGGAGTAACATTCCTCTCAACTGCCGATTTCAGCAGCGCCTATCCAAGCAAAGTCATCCCCGAGGGCTTTTCATCTGAAAATGAGCTTAGCATCAGAACCAATTATATGGCTCTCTTGTCTGATAGGTGAGAGCAGTCATTTCCATCTCTCCATTTGGTCTTGAAGCTGTTGTAAAAGTGCACTCGATAACTCTCTCAAAATGATGGACACTATAATGACAAAGAATAAAACGTCAATTATGCGAGTCAAAGTGCTCTTCATTCAGGAACTTTTGAACAGAACCACAGAAAGCCCCAGAGTCATTGATGTCATTCTTGACGCAGTTGATCCCTACAGCACTGCCTTACTGAACAGAGCAAAACTAGGTTAAATTAAGTCAATATGTAATCAATATTTAGCTTATTTTATAATGGATGTTCTGGGCTTTATTGCACAAAATTCATCAGTGCTCATCATTCCAAATGATATAATAATGATAATGATTAGGGATGTCCCAATCAGGTTTTTTGTGCCTCCGATCTGATTCATTGAATCCGATCCGATACTTGTATATTCCTAGTGTTTTATGCAAAATTCAAGTGCGTTAAATTTATTAAAATCAATCCGATGTATACAGAGATGTGCTGAGAGTAAAAGTATGTGTGTGTGTGTGTGTATACAAATATGTGACCCTGGACCACAAAACCAGTCTTAAGTGTCAATTTAGTCAAAATTTACATAATCTGAAAGCTGAATACATAGGCTTTCCATTGGTGTATGGTTTGTTAGGATAGGACAATATTTGAATATCTGGAATCTGAGGGTGCAAAAAAAAAAAAAAAAATATTGAGAAAATCATCTTTAAAGTTGTCCAAATGAAGTTCTTAGCAATGCATATTACTGATCAAAAATGAAGTTTTGATATATTTACGGTAGGAAATTTACAAAATATCTTCATGGAACATGATCTTTACTTAATATCCGAATTACTTTTGGCATAAAAGAAAAATCGATCATTTTGACCCATACAATGTATTTTTGGCTATTGCTACAAATATACCCCAGAGACTTAACACTGCTTTTGTGCTCCAGGGTCACATATATGAAACACTCTCTCTATGTACAGTATATATTTGCACATACTGTATAAAGACATTGGTAGAATATGGGACTACTGATGTAAAATTCTTAAGGGTTTATAACAAAGTATTGAGATGAAATTTTGTTATTGACCAAATACTTATTTTCCCCTATAATTTGCAAATAAATTCTTTAAAAATCCTACAATGTGATTTTCTGGATTTTTTTTTCTCATTTTGTCTCTCATAGTTGAGGTATACCTATGATGAAAATTACAGGCCTCTCTCATCTTTTTAAGTGGGAGAACTTGCACAATTGGTGGCTGACTAAATACTTTTTTTCCCCACTGTATATATTTGCACATACTGTATAAAGACATTGGTAGAATATGGGACTACTGATGTAAAATTCTTATATTTTATATGTACAAAAAGCAGAATAATTGCAACATAAAGGTAAAAAAGTGGAGATGTGATTAGAAAGCATGAAGCTCACATTGTCAGAACGCCAGACTGTCAGTCAAATCTGAAGCAATACACAACCCATAGCAACGCGTTATAATAACAATATCTCAGATAGTCTGACGGCAGATAAAAGTAAACCATAAATTAATGAGAGATCGTTATAAAAGTGTGCATCAAATACACTGAACACGGAAGTTCAAATGTGTGTGATGCGCTAGAACAGACCTCACTGGTTCTTTTGGTTTTAATGGCGGCTGAACAGCACATTTGAGCATATTGTTTTCCTTTTAATGGCAGTTGGCAAATCTACTGGAAGGCGAATACTGCCACTTAATGTACGTCACCGTCATGACAGCTTATGTAAAATAAGGATCGGGCTGAGGAGAGCCGATACCGATCAGTTAAAAAAAATGCTTGATCGGCCCCGATCTTTGAGATCAGCTCGGGACATCCCTAATAATGATATGTAATGCCCACTTTTAACAATGCAATCAGTAGTGTGCAACAGTCAGAGTAAAAGTAAAAGTCTTATTTATTTTCCTTATAGGTAAAGACAGGCCTATATGCTTTTGTTGAAGCCATCAGCCCACATCAATAATTATTTTTAAAATAATAATGTTTAACAGTGAAATTCCTCTTGAAAACCGGCATTTACCATGATTCTACAGAGACATCTCCATCAATCAGAGAATCAAGACAAACAAATTGCACCAGGAGAGTTCTTTAGTGCCTTAAAGTGCCCCTATTATGGATTTTTGAAAATTACCTTTCATGCAGTGTGTAACACAGCTCTAAGTGAATGAAAACATCCTGCAAAATTTTAAATCTGAAAGTGCACAGTGTATAAATTTATTGCCTCTCAAAAGAAAGAGTCGACTCTGAATCATTGAAACAAGTCGTTTTTAAAATGAATCCCAAGCTGTTTCATGTTGATGTCAACATGAAACATTAGGATATTGCCCGCCCACTTGTTGGTCTTTTCCTGTTGGTCTGAATGAAAAGGCAATTTTTTTAACGCGGTACACAAAGCAGCACTGCGCTCACAAACGTTGCTTTATCAGGCATTACACACATGATGAAATGGAAATAAAATTGACCAATCGCCAATCGGACCAATCACGGCAGATTAACATCATGCAAAGGAGGGGTTTGGAAAAATTAATCGTTGAGCAAATCGTTTGGGAGACGTTAAGCAAGTAAGGTAAAAATAAATGCATATTATAAGACAAAGAATGTCTTTTTTGACCTTGCATGCATGTCAACCTGTTGTTGGGGACTCCCAAAACCAAAATATGAACCTTTCATTACCCATAATAGGGGCACTTTAACATTTTCATGAAGTGAATAACATAATCAATGCATCCTCTCTACACTCTCAAAATAACGAAATATTTGTATATATACTCCTATTTTCAATAAAAAATTTGAAGTTTGCAATGTTGTGGTTCTCCTTGTAGATGGCTGGTTTGGGTCATGGCTTTAACAGAGACTTTTTAAAAATCCCAGTGGGAAAATACTTCTGAAACCAAGGCCGCTGAAAAAGTGGGTGGGCACTAACACATTCTCTTCCCAACTGGATAAAACCAAGCTCCGCCCTACATATTTTGTCATTCTGAAGTCAAATGGGTTGCAAACAGAGTTTTATTTCCAACAGTCTCTTCAATTGAACTAGTAAGAATTTTAACCATCCATTCAAGCCTCCACAAAATAATAGGCCTAAACATCTCATAATTTCTCTATTGCTAGTTCTTTGCAGTTTAATATATGCCAACATGTTGGTCATTCTGAACTGTGGATTCTTGTAAGCGTGATCAGGAGGTGTTTTCTTAACAAATGAGCTCATTAATGCATCCGTGTAATGATGCACCGTGAAAGATCAGGACAGTTCATTCCTCTGGCGTATCTGACTGGCAGCAGAGATCGTTCAGTATGTCTGTCGTGCACCAGTGGGCTCGTCCTTGCCAAATGCGACCCAGATTCACGCAGCGAAGCTGACACACTTTCTGTCTTTTTCCAAGAATCTAACTACAAAAGTCCTTTCAGTTTCATCTAATTATGGGTATCTCTCCCCAAGCTAGCTGGCTATCAACAGGAATGATTTCCCCTCAACATTCAACATTTCAGTCAACAGTTCCCTGCCATGCACACTTTTGGTAAAAAAAATATATACTGTGCAGTGCAGCTGCAGGAAATTTCTAATTTTCCAGTTATTCCTCAGTCATTACTAAAACCAGCTGTCTTTTAACTCCATGACAAACTTCGACGGGAGGAAGCAGCTGATTTGCTTGTGCTTTCAGCACAATGTGAGAGGTCAAGCCAGACAGGAAAAACTCAAAACCATTCCAAGGACAAAACCTGAACAACTCAATCAAGGGCCAAAGGAAAAAGCGCCACATTTACCCCATTACATTTAAAATGCTTTGGCTTGGAGAGAGCCTTGGAGTTAATGATAGCTCTTTGGCTTATTTCAGAGAAGAGGATTTGGATAATGTTGTTCTTTACCCAGATGTTTGCTGGCCAGGTTTTCCAGGTCATTTGTGGTTTCCTTTAATTAATATTTCCCTTATTGCTTATGTTGCTGAGTGAGCACAATATCACAACATGAGCTCATAGCAAACAATCATACACTTCTCATAATAGAGTAAAACTTTTAATGCACTAATTGGGTGGAGTTAGAATTATTAACAGGAGACGTTTGTCAGGTCATTTGATGATTCAGACAGGATTGTAGTTATTATGTCTATGCCTGGTTGTGGGCATTACTGAAGGTCATGTGCTCAGGTTTTCTTTCTTGGAGATTTTCTCCAAGAGAAAATAAAGTGATAAATAAAAAGGAGACTTAGGAATTGGAATGAAAAGCCTGTAGAAAAGCATTTGTAGATGCTCTGTCAGTCTGGAAGACATACAAGCAAAAAGTGAAGCTTATCAGCTCCCCAGGCTTATGTAAAGCTCTGGAAATTGCATATTTTGCTTTTAAGTGGTAATATTTTAAGTATACAGTTCATATCTCCAGGCCACTGAAACTAAACTGAAACTTTTACTTAATCCATTTTTGCTGTTAATGCAGCCTATGCATTCCTGACTATCTGAAAGTATGTGTAATCTAATCTTTGCTGATTTATCTACAAGAAAATGTATTCAACATTTACAAAGACAGTGTAATGTTTTCTATGACTCTGTTCTAAAACCTAGTGAACTGCCTATGTAGGCACCATTTTAATCTCTACACTCCTTGTGCCTTCTGACTGCTTCAAATGGTTTCTTTTGATCTTTTATTATTGTTTTGGACATATTTTATGTTAGTATTGCAGGTGTGCTTCAAGGATAAGGCAAACCCAGAATGCATCCATTTCGGCAAGGATGTTGCCTTAGAAGGCAGCTGCCAGTGTAGACAGTCTAGAGCCAAAGGAGCTATCTAGGTTTTATGAATCAGAATTTCATTTTTGTTATTCAAAGGCCTTTGCACTAAACTATTACCTTGAAGTACCCCCTGGGATTATAATGTAATATTCTAATAATTAAAAAACATATTTGCTTGTTCACTGTTCTCTGATCAGTGAATTGATGGTCACATGACATGCAGGTAAACACATTTTTAGTGTTTTATTTTGATTGTTTTTATTTTGAAATATTTATTTTGATTTTACAGTTTTATTATTGAATTATTTTACCATTTAATCACTGTTTTTTTTAAATTATGTATAATATGAAAGTTAAATAATACATAATTATTTAATTAATTTATTGTTACAATTTAATTATTAGCTTTTTAACTAACTCACAACCCTCCTGCAGTTCTGTAATTAGTCTTATCTACTAAAATATCAATTTCCTACCGTACAGTTTCTAAATATAAAACAAAACAAAAACAACAACAAAAAAGTGCATCTCAAAAGAACCAAAAGTCTGTGCCATTCTAACTGGCTACAGATGTGCATTAAAAGTGTTCCTTTATATGAGTATTTAAAAATAAAAACAATCCACCTACCAAAAAAGCAGAAAATATCATCCAAAATGAAACCATGCCGGCAGTATTTCTTGTCGATCTGTTGATTTAACTGGGTAACACACTAAGATGGACTCTACGCTGGCAACAGTCATGGCAACATGGGTCTAGCTCGCTTGCTCTCTTTATAAACAGGCAGCTCAACAAAAGGCTGAATGCTGGGGAGAGATGAAAAGAAAGACTCTGTGCATGAGATTCTAAAGATGCAACCCGGTTCAGAATTGCAGCATTTGCATCCGCTTATAGACATCACACACACTGCTGCAATTAAACTTAAAGGGATAGTTCACCCAAAAATGAAAATGTGATGTTTGTCTGCTTACCTCCAGGGCATCCAAGATGTAGGTGACTTTGTTTCTTCAGTAGAACCCAAACGGAGAATTTAACTCAAACCGTTGCAGTCTGTCAGTCATATAATGGAAGTGAATGGGAATCACGGCTTTGAGAGTCAAAAAAACATACACAAACAAAACCAAATTAAACCCTGCGGCTCGTGACGATACATTGATGTGTAAAGACACGAAACGATCGGTCTGTGCAAGAAACTGAACAGTATTTATATCATTTTTTACCTCTGATCCACTGCAATGTCCGAACTTTCCTGAGCGCGTTCGCGTCTTCTTCTTCTTCTTCTTGCTTTATGGCGGATCGCAGACTTATAAGTGCATTGCTGACACCTATCTCTCAAATGGACCATTGACACTCTATCTACAATCTCAATTAGGGGTGTCAATGGTCTATTTGAGAGATAGGTGGCGGTAATGCACTTATAAGTCTGCGATCTGCCGTAAAGCAAGACGAAGAAGAAGACGCGTCTGAGATCGCGCTCAGGACAGTTGGACATTGCAGTAAATTAGAGGTAAAAAATGATATAAATACTCTTCAGTTTCTTGCACAGAGCGATCGTTTCGTGTCTTTACACATCAATGTATCGTCACGAGCCACAGGGTTTAATTTGGTTTTGTTTGTGTATGTTTTTTTGACTCTCAAAGCCGTGATTCCCATCCACTTCCATTATAAGACTGACAGACTGCAACGGTTTGAGTTAAAAATCTTCGTTTGTGTTCTACAGAAGAAACAAAGTCACCTACATCTTGGATGCCCTGGGGGTAAGCAGATAAACATCACATTTTCATTTTTGGGTGAACTATCCCTTTAATACTGTTAATGTGTAAAGCCTATATAAAACAGCGATGTTATGAGGCATTATAGATGCAATACAAACAGAAACCACACATATTTTCCACTATGCACACTGGAATCAGCTTCACCGAGAAGTGCAAACTGAGGGCCGTATGAGGAGGAAGGTTTCTAGTTAGTGCACATTCAGGGCTTTTGGCCTGTTTTATGTGCTGTGGTCAGCATGGTACACTCCTAGCACAACAAACCCCCTTTAAAATCAACACGAAATGCTGTTCGCAATCTGTTTTACTTTCAAAATCCAATGCATGGTCAAGTGAAAGCACATTCGGTTAGAAAAAACGTAGGGCGGAACTTGATTGGCTCAGGAAAAGTGGGCATTGACTTCCAAAAATGGAGCCAGTTGTTTAAGAGGCACTCCAAGTTATTACATTGTGACCTAAAATAAGTCAAACAAAGACAAAAAATGCCCCGCAGAGAGTCAAATTGGGTCCAAACAAACGGATTCACTAAAATGAACAGATATTTCAATGCCACATACTTCGTTTGTTAGCCGTTAGATGCTTGTCATGGAACACTGACAGAAGGCTTAATTTTGATGCTAACTAATCGAGATTAGCTTCTTTTGCCACAGTGCACTGCACCTCTCCTTTCACTCATTATCTGTTGCTATGGTTTTGATCAGAGCCCTAATAACAGCTGATGATGAGTTTCGCTCTGATCTGGACGGCAGGTGTGAATGAAAGCGCCCAGATGAGAGAGGGTGAACGTCCAGCATGATTTCAATCAGAGCACACGCTCAGGTTCTTTCACTCATCTGTTTGCACAGGTGTAATGCATATAAACACATGCAATCAACAATATACACACTGGTGTGAAATTCGCTCTTTTCCAAAACCGAGTTAAGCTGCATGCTGTCAGTGGATTACACCGAGAGCTGCATATTCTAATTCTGCTCTCTTACTCACTGGAAGACAACCACTGGGAGTCAGACATCTTCAACTTTAAACTCAATTCTACATCTGAAACAGGGATAGGCCAGCAAATAAGTGACTGATTCGCAATCCCACAAATAATGGATTTGAAATAACTGATTTGTGTATCATTCAAAAGCTACACTAGAGATTCTAAAAAAGCATCGCATCAATCCTTCACAGAAAACTCAAATCTGTAATGCTTGCATTATAAAAAAGCAACCAAGAAAAAATGATAAAGCAACTGAAAAATTCTAGCAAAGATTGTGGACAAAGCAGGAGAAATGTTAGCTAATATTTAAGCCAATACTATAATATTTAAGCCAATAATAAATATTAATCAAATCTAAACAGACAACATATTTGTCTAATATTTGTATGCACTATGCTTATTAGAGTATTGCATTGAGTAGTCCTGTTTGTATGAGCTTTCTTTGCTCCAAAATTCTCTTACGATGTTTCTGTGACCATACCTATTAATTATTCATTTACAAATATTAATCATTATTATCTGTTTTAATAATTATAATGTTTATTCATAAAACATTACATGGTAAACCATGTCATTAATCATGACACTAGTTCAAAGTTCAGAGAAAAGCTTTAGCCTCCTTAATATGTTAACACGTAAAGCCTTTATGCAAAATGCATTATAAAGGTATTCATTATGTGTGTTGTAATGCATTATAATTATCTTTGCATGAATAATTGTGCACAAAGTTAACATGCATTATAATACTTGAAGGTTTGTTTGTCATGCATTTTAATGCATTATACTTGGTGTAAAAATAAATAGATAAGTATTATAATGTATTACAGCTGTGTTTACAATTATTCATGAGATCATACAATGCATTATAAAGTATAATTAATGCAATAAAACTACTTTTATAATGCATTATATATAAAGGCTTTAAGTGTGACCATTAATATTACCCGGCACCACTTTGTTTGATAGTTTGCTAATTAATGCAAATAAATTTTTTCAACTGTAAATTAAATGTCTAAACTTTTCGGATTCTCTGTAAGCATTCATCCTCATTGGCAAACTGTGAAATATTGACTATGGAATTACCATCTTCAACACTGTATCCTAAATGAATGCGACCCTTACCTGTAATGCCATTAAAGTCCCAGTGTGACGGCCTTAGACACGACCTGGTTAAAACAGTCGCACATATAGATTAATCCCGTTTGCGTGAGCGTCACCCTCGCCTATTGACTTCTGAACGTAACGCCTAACTGTGACCCGGCTTTCATCAGCGTCAGCGGCCAGTGACAGCCTGGCAAACTCAATTAGCTGCTGTCTGCCCCAGGCTGCCTTCAGCACACCGAACGCCAGCGGTCTCTCATGCAGATGCAAAGGCAGAGCTGTGAGAAATAAATAGTGTCACTGGTTCTTGTGTGAGCGTAACGTGCGACAGACAGATAATCACCGCGTCCCACAATCCTATTTCCAGCTCTTGATTACCCTGCTTTATTTAGACGGTGTGAATAAGTCCCGGGCCTTCATTACCTCCACTGCCAATCTATTCTTCATTTGGAATCAATATTCAACACTGCAGATATTTTGTCTTTTAATGATGTTTTATTTAGTGTATTAAGAAATATTGAGCCATCGTTCACCTAAAAGTGAAAATTCTGTCATCGTTTACCTGTCTTCATTCAATTCCAAATCAATATGACGGTCTTTCTACCATGTAACACAAAAGGTGTTGCAGTTGCAATAAATCCCTTACAAAAAACTCTTGTTTGTCATAAAAAAGTGGCTGTTGGAAAATGGCTCATAGATTGCATGAACTACTTTGTATGATATGTTATATTGCATGGTGACTAGATGGGAGGGGACGTTCCAACACGGATACAAAAAGCAAAGTCAGAAGCTATTTCCAGGTTCTCTGCATCACTCCGGTCACACCTACAACAATCCAGAACTGTAGTTTCTCATCTTCTTGGAATCTGGTCACATGGTAGTTTGGTATGCAACGCTAAATTCCTCACTAATCAATAACAATTCCACGAATCAATCAACAGCCAACAGGAATGTTACGGGTGCAACTAAATCAAAAAGATGAATGCCTGGTTATATGTCTATAGATTTTTCTGTGTGTACAGTACATAAAGTTATGGGTTTTACTAGCTTTATGGCCATGGCAGACGTTAAAATATTGGATATAAATTTATACACACAAGGTTAGCGATCAATTTTATGAAGCCCATCTCTAAATATGTTAACACATAGAGTATAATGTTTATGCCTTATTGCCATACTTTAAGAACAGTATGGATTTTCATCACAGACTGGTCCATTGATCACAGACTTCCACTGTAGGGCATTACTGTACCGTGTCTTTTTGACTTTATATATACATGTATGTCATATAAAGACTGATAATTTTCGTCCGTTTTCTGTATTCTATAGTTGGCTGAATTCAATAAATGATCACAAATACCTTTAGTTTAGTAATGTTTAACATTTATATTGTGTGTTTTCTCGCTTCTCAGCAGAATAAAGTCTGGAAACACTTCAGTATAGGGACCAAATCTCACTATTAACTAGAAGATGCTTATTAACATGCCTATTATTAAGATAATGGCTGTTTATTTCATATAAAGCACATATTCTGCATGAGCATATTCTACATCCCTAATCCTGCCCAATACCTAAACTTTCTCTTTGGAGTGTTACAAGCTCTTGGTGCATAAAGAAGATCTGTAAAGTTGCAAAGACTAAAGTCTCAAATCCAAAGAGATATTCTTTATAAAAGTTAAGAGTCAGCCACACCTACCTAAAACGGCTCGTTCTAACATGCCCCCACATGTCTACATCACTATGTGGGAAGATTTGCATAACGCTGCCCAAATGTTCACGCAAAGAAAGAAGGCGTAACTTTTATTCTCGCTGTAGTATTGTTGCCACCGCCGCCATGTCGTGAAGACGCTGTGTGCTTCGTTGTGAAAGCGAAACTACTTTGTTTGGCCTTCCAAAAGACGACGATATCCGCTTCATCATGCATCAGGAAATACATCAACTTCGCGCTGTGGATCGCCGGATCGGCTTTCACCGTGGTCGAAGCGGAGTCCAGCCGGGGTCGTCACATGTCCTTCCGGACGCTCCTTCGTCGAAAT
>NW_015506630.1:110515-129147 GCF_001515645.1 Sinocyclocheilus grahami
TATATATATATGTGTGTGTGTATATATATATATATATATATATATAAGCAGAAGCAGATGCTGCTACAGTATGTATTTATCACTTACATCAACAATTCTTCAAATATAGTTTGCCCAAAAATGAAAATTCTTTCATTCACATCTACACAGCCGGCGCGTGACGCGTCTTCTTCTTGCTTCACGGCGGATTGCAGACTTATAAGTGTATTACCGCCACCTATCTCTCAAACGGACCATTGACACTCTATCTACAATCTCAATTAGGGGTGTCAATGGTCTATTTGAGAGATAGGTGGCGGTAATGCACTTATAAGTCTGCGATCTGCCGTAAAGCAAGACGAAGAAGAAGACGCGTCTGAGATCGCGCTCAGGACAGTTGGACATTGCAGTAAATTAGAGGTAAAAAATGATATAAATACTCTTCAGTTTCTTGCACAGAGCGATCGTTTCGTGTCTTTACACATCAATGTATCGTCACGAGCCACAGGGTTTAATTTGGTTTTGTTTGTGTATGTTTTTTTGACTCTCAAAGCCGTGATTCCCATTCACTTCCATTATAAGACTGACAGACTGCAACGGTTTGAGTTAAAAATCTTCGTTTGTGTTCTACAGAAGAAACAAAGTCACCTACATCTTGGATGCCCTGGGGGTAAGCAGATAAACATCACATTTTCATTTTTGGGTGAACTATCCCTTTAATACTGTTAATGTGTAAAGCCTATATAAAACAGCGATGTTATGAGGCATTATAGATGCAATACAAACAGAAACCACACATATTTTCCACTATGCACACTGGAATCAGCTTCACCGAGAAGTGCAAACTGAGGGCCGTATGAGGAGGAAGGTTTCTAGTTAGTGCACATTCAGGGCTTTTGGCCTGTTTTATGTGCTGTGGTCAGCATGGTACACTCCTAGCACAACAAACCCCCTTTAAAATCAACACGAAATGCTGTTCGCAATCTGTTTTACTTTCAAAATCCAATGCATGGTCAAGTGAAAGCACATTCGGTTAGAAAAAACGTAGGGCGGAACTTGATTGGCTCAGGAAAAGTGGGCATTGACTTCCAAAAATGGAGCCAGTTGTTTAAGAGGCACTCCAAGTTATTACATTGTGACCTAAAATAAGTCAAACAAAGACAAAAAATGCCCCGCAGAGAGTCAAATTGGGTCCAAACAAACGGATTCACTAAAATGAACAGATATTTCAATGCCACATACTTCGTTTGTTAGCCGTTAGATGCTTGTCATGGAACACTGACAGAAGGCTTAATTTTGATGCTAACTAATCGAGATTAGCTTCTTTTGCCACAGTGCACTGCACCTCTCCTTTCACTCATTATCTGTTGCTATGGTTTTGATCAGAGCCCTAATAACAGCTGATGATGAGTTTCGCTCTGATCTGGACGGCAGGTGTGAATGAAAGCGCCCAGATGAGAGAGGGTGAACATCCAGCATGATTTCAATCAGAGCACACGCTCAGGTTCTTTCACTCATCTGTTTGCACAGGTGTAATGCATATAAACACATGCAATCAACAATATACACACTGGTGTGAAATTCGCTCTTTTCCAAAACCGAGTTAAGCTGCATGCTGTCAGTGGATTACACCGAGAGCTGCATATTCTAATTCTGCTCTCTTACTCACTGGAAGACAACCACTGGGAGTCAGACATCTTCAACTTTAAACTCAATTCTACATCTGAAACAGGGATAGGCCAGCAAATAAGTGACTGATTCGCAATCCCACAAATAATGGATTTGAAATAACTGATTTGTGTATCATTCAAAAGCTACACTAGAGATTCTAAAAAAGCATCGCATCAATCCTTCACAGAAAACTCAAATCTGTAATGCTTGCATTATAAAAAAGCAACCAAGAAAAAATGATAAAGCAACTGAAAAATTCTAGCAAAGATTGTGGACAAAGCAGGAGAAATGTTAGCTAATATTTAAGCCAATACTATAATATTTAAGCCAATAATAAATATTAATCAAATCTAAACAGACAACATATTTGTCTAATATTTGTATGCACTATGCTTATTAGAGTATTGCATTGAGTAGTCCTGTTTGTATGAGCTTTCTTTGCTCCAAAATTCTCTTACGATGTTTCTGTGACCATACCTATTAATTATTCATTTACAAATATTAATCATTATTATCTGTTTTAATAATTATAATGTTTATTCATAAAACATTACATGGTAAACCATGTCATTAATCATGACACTAGTTCAAAGTTCAGAGAAAAGCTTTAGCCTCCTTAATATGTTAACACGTAAAGCCTTTATGCAAAATGCATTATAAAGGTATTCATTATGTGTGTTGTAATGCATTATAATTATCTTTGCATGAATAATTGTGCACAAAGTTAACATGCATTATAATACTTGAAGGTTTGTTTGTCATGCATTTTAATGCATTATACTTGGTGTAAAAATAAATAGATAAGTATTATAATGTATTACAGCTGTGTTTACAATTATTCATGAGATCATACAATGCATTATAAAGTATAATTAATGCAATAAAACTACTTTTATAATGCATTATATATAAAGGCTTTAAGTGTGACCATTAATATTACCCGGCACCACTTTGTTTGATAGTTTGCTAATTAATGCAAATAAATTTTTTCAACTGTAAATTAAATGTCTAAACTTTTCGGATTCTCTGTAAGCATTCATCCTCATTGGCAAACTGTGAAATATTGACTATGGAATTACCATCTTCAACACTGTATCCTAAATGAATGCGACCCTTACCTGTAATGCCATTAAAGTCCCAGTGTGACGGCCTTAGACACGACCTGGTTAAAACAGTCGCACATATAGATTAATCCCGTTTGCGTGAGCGTCACCCTCGCCTATTGACTTCTGAACGTAACGCCTAACTGTGACCCGGCTTTCATCAGCGTCAGCGGCCAGTGACAGCCTGGCAAACTCAATTAGCTGCTGTCTGCCCCAGGCTGCCTTCAGCACACCGAACGCCAGCGGTCTCTCATGCAGATGCAAAGGCAGAGCTGTGAGAAATAAATAGTGTCACTGGTTCTTGTGTGAGCGTAACGTGCGACAGACAGATAATCACCGCGTCCCACAATCCTATTTCCAGCTCTTGATTACCCTGCTTTATTTAGACGGTGTGAATAAGTCCCGGGCCTTCATTACCTCCACTGCCAATCTATTCTTCATTTGGAATCAATATTCAACACTGCAGATATTTTGTCTTTTAATGATGTTTTATTTAGTGTATTAAGAAATATTGAGCCATCGTTCACCTAAAAGTGAAAATTCTGTCATCGTTTACCTGTCTTCATTCAATTCCAAATCAATATGACGGTCTTTCTACCATGTAACACAAAAGGTGTTGCAGTTGCAATAAATCCCTTACAAAAAAACTCTTGTTTGTCATAAAAAAGTGGCTGTTGGAAAATGGCTCATAGATTGCATGAACTACTTTGTATGATATGTTATATTGCATGGTGACTAGATGGGAGGGGACGTTCCAACACGGATACAAAAAGCAAAGTCAGAAGCTATTTCCAGGTTCTCTGCATCACTCCGGTCACACCTACAACAATCCAGAACTGTAGTTTCTCATCTTCTTGGAATCTGGTCACATGGTAGTTTGGTATGCAACGCTAAATTCCTCACTAATCAATAACAATTCCACGAATCAATCAACAGCCAACAGGAATGTTACGGGTGCAACTAAATCAAAAAGATGAATGCCTGGTTATATGTCTATAGATTTTTCTGTGTGTACAGTACATAAAGTTATGGGTTTTACTAGCTTTATGGCCATGGCAGACGTTAAAATATTGGATATAAATTTATACACACAAGGTTAGCGATCAATTTTATGAAGCCCATCTCTAAATATGTTAACACAGAGTATAATGTTTATGCCTTATTGCCATACTTTAAGAACAGTGTGGATTTTCATCACAGACTGGTCCATTGATCACAGACTTCCACTGTAGGGCATTACTGTACCGTGTCTTTTTGACTTTATATATACATGTATGTCATATAAAGACTGATAATTTTCGTCCGTTTTCTGTATTCTATAGTTGGCTGAATTCAATAAATGATCACAAATACCTTTAGTTTAGTAATGTTTAACATTTATATTGTGTGTTTTCTCGCTTCTCAGCAGAATAAAGTCTGGAAACACTTCAGTATAGGGACCAAATCTCACTATTAACTAGAAGATGCTTATTAACATGCCTATTATTAAGATAATGGCTGTTTATTTCATATAAAGCACATATTCTGCATGAGCATATTCTACATCCCTAATCCTGCCCAATACCTAAACTTTCTCTTTGGAGTGTTACAAGCTCTTGGTGCATAAAGAAGATCTGTAAAGTTGCAAAGACTAAAGTCTCAAATCCAAAGAGATATTCTTTATAAAAGTTAAGAGTCAGCCACACCTACCTAAAACGGCTCGTTCTAACATGCCCCCACATGTCTACATCACTATGTGGGAAGATTTGCATAACGCTGCCCAAATGTTCACGCAAAGAAAGAAGGCGTAACTTTTATTCTCGCTGTAGTATTGTTGCCACCGCCGCCATGTCGTGAAGACGCTGTGTGCTTCGTTGTGAAAGCGAAACTACTTTGTTTGGCCTTCCAAAAGACGACGATATCCGCTTCATCATGCATCAGGAAATACATCAACTTCGCGCTGTGGATCGCCGGATCGGCTTTCACCGTGGACTAAGTGGAGTCCAGCCCGGGGTCGTCACATGTGGTTGCCATTCACTTCCATTATAAGACTGACAGACTGCAACGGTTTGAGTTAAAAATCTTCGTTTGTGTTCTACAGAAGAAACAAAGTCACCTACATCTTGGATGCCCTGGGGGTAAGCAGATAAACATCACATTTTCATTTTTGGGTGAACTATCCCTTTAATACTGTTAATGTGTAAAGCCTATATAAAACAGCGATGTTATGAGGCATTATAGATGCAATACAAACAGAAACCACACATATTTTCCACTATGCACACTGGAATCAGCTTCACCGAGAAGTGCAAACTGAGGGCCGTATGAGGAGGAAGGTTTCTAGTTAGTGCACATTCAGGGCTTTTGGCCTGTTTTATGTGCTGTGGTCAGCATGGTACACTCCTAGCACAACAAACCCCCTTTAAAATCAACACGAAATGCTGTTCGCAATCTGTTTTACTTTCAAAATCCAATGCATGGTCAAGTGAAAGCACATTCGGTTAGAAAAAACGTAGGGCGGAACTTGATTGGCTCAGGAAAAGTGGGCATTGACTTCCAAAAATGGAGCCAGTTGTTTAAGAGGCACTCCAAGTTATTACATTGTGACCTAAAATAAGTCAAACAAAGACAAAAAATGCCCCGCAGAGAGTCAAATTGGGTCCAAACAAACGGATTCACTAAAATGAACAGATATTTCAATGCCACATACTTCGTTTGTTAGCCGTTAGATGCTTGTCATGGAACACTGACAGAAGGCTTAATTTTGATGCTAACTAATCGAGATTAGCTTCTTTTGCCACAGTGCACTGCACCTCTCCCCTTTCACTCATTATCTGTTGCTATGGTTTTGATCAGAGCCCTAATAACAGCTGATGATGAGTTTCGCTCTGATCTGGACGGCAGGTGTGAATGAAAGCGCCCAGATGAGAGAGGGTGAACATCCAGCATGATTTCAATCAGAGCACACGCTCAGGTTCTTTCACTCATCTGTTTGCACAGGTGTAATGCATATAAACACATGCAATCAACAATATACACACTGGTGTGAAATTCGCTCTTTTCCAAAACCGAGTTAAGCTGCATGCTGTCAGTGGATTACACCGAGAGCTGCATATTCTAATTCTGCTCTCTTACTCACTGGAAGACAACCACTGGGAGTCAGACATCTTCAACTTTAAACTCAATTCTACATCTGAAACAGGGATAGGCCAGCAAATAAGTGACTGATTCGCAATCCCACAAATAATGGATTTGAAATAACTGATTTGTGTATCATTCAAAAGCTACACTAGAGATTCTAAAAAAGCATCGCATCAATCCTTCACAGAAAACTCAAATCTGTAATGCTTGCATTATAAAAAAGCAACCAAGAAAAAATGATAAAGCAACTGAAAAATTCTAGCAAAGATTGTGGACAAAGCAGGAGAAATGTTAGCTAATATTTAAGCCAATACTATAATATTTAAGCCAATAATAAATATTAATCAAATCTAAACAGACAACATATTTGTCTAATATTTGTATGCACTATGCTTATTAGAGTATTGCATTGAGTAGTCCTGTTTGTATGAGCTTTCTTTGCTCCAAAATTCTCTTACGATGTTTCTGTGACCATACCTATTAATTATTCATTTACAAATATTAATCATTATTATCTGTTTTAATAATTATAATGTTTATTCATAAAACATTACATGGTAAACCATGTCATTAATCATGACACTAGTTCAAAGTTCAGAGAAAAGCTTTAGCCTCCTTAATATGTTAACACGTAAAGCCTTTATGCAAAATGCATTATAAAGGTATTCATTATGTGTGTTGTAATGCATTATAATTATCTTTGCATGAATAATTGTGCACAAAGTTAACATGCATTATAATACTTGAAGGTTTGTTTGTCATGCATTTTAATGCATTATACTTGGTGTAAAAATAAATAGATAAGTATTATAATGTATTACAGCTGTGTTTACAATTATTCATGAGATCATACAATGCATTATAAAGTATAATTAATGCAATAAAACTACTTTTATAATGCATTATATATAAAGGCTTTAAGTGTGACCATTAATATTACCCGGCACCACTTTGTTTGATAGTTTGCTAATTAATGCAAATAAATTTTTTCAACTGTAAATTAAATGTCTAAACTTTTCGGATTCTCTGTAAGCATTCATCCTCATTGGCAAACTGTGAAATATTGACTATGGAATTACCATCTTCAACACTGTATCCTAAATGAATGCGACCCTTACCTGTAATGCCATTAAAGTCCCAGTGTGACGGCCTTAGACACGACCTGGTTAAAACAGTCGCACATATAGATTAATCCCGTTTGCGTGAGCGTCACCCTCGCCTATTGACTTCTGAACGTAACGCCTAACTGTGACCCGGCTTTCATCAGCGTCAGCGGCCAGTGACAGCCTGGCAAACTCAATTAGCTGCTGTCTGCCCCAGGCTGCCTTCAGCACACCGAACGCCAGCGGTCTCTCATGCAGATGCAAAGGCAGAGCTGTGAGAAATAAATAGTGTCACTGGTTCTTGTGTGAGCGTAACGTGCGACAGACAGATAATCACCGCGTCCCACAATCCTATTTCCAGCTCTTGATTACCCTGCTTTATTTAGACGGTGTGAATAAGTCCCGGGCCTTCATTACCTCCACTGCCAATCTATTCTTCATTTGGAATCAATATTCAACACTGCAGATATTTTGTCTTTTAATGATGTTTTAT
This sequence comes from Sinocyclocheilus grahami, assembly GCF_001515645.1. Taxonomy (NCBI): domain Eukaryota; kingdom Metazoa; phylum Chordata; class Actinopteri; order Cypriniformes; family Cyprinidae; genus Sinocyclocheilus; species Sinocyclocheilus grahami. The sequence continues at coordinate 117,985 of NW_015506630.1, forward strand.
TTAGTGTATTAAGAAATATTGAGCCATCGTTCACCTAAAAGTGAAAATTCTGTCATCGTTTACCTGTCTTCATTCAATTCCAAATCAATATGACGGTCTTTCTACCATGTAACACAAAAGGTGTTGCAGTTGCAATAAATCCCTTAAAAAAAACTCTTGTTTGTCATAAAAAAGTGGCTGTTGGAAAATGGCTAATAAATTGCATGAACTACTTTGTATGATATGTTATATTGCATGGTGACTAGATGGGAGGGGACGTTCCAACACGGATACAAAAAGCAAAGTCAGAAGCTATTTCCAGGTTCTCTGCATCACTCCGGTCACACCTACAACAATCCAGAACTGTAGTTTCTCATCTTCTTGGAATCTGGTCACATGGTAGTTTGGTATGCAACGCTAAATTCCTCACTAATCAATAACAATTCCACGAATCAATCAACAGCCAACAGGAATGTTACGGGTGCAACTAAATCAAAAAGATGAATGCCTGGTTATATGTCTATAGATTTTTCTGTGTGTACAGTACATAAAGTTATGGGTTTTACTAGCTTTATGGCCATGGCAGACGTTAAAATATTGGATATAAATTTATACACACAAGGTTAGCGATCAATTTTATGAAGCCCATCTCTAAATATGTTAACACATAGAGTATAATGTTTATGCCTTATTGCCATACTTTAAGAACAGTATGGATTTTCATCACAGACTGGTCCATTGATCACAGACTTCCACTGTAGGGCATTACTGTACCGTGTCTTTTTGACTTTATATATACATGTATGTCATATAAAGACTGATAATTTTCGTCCGTTTTCTGTATTCTATAGTTGGCTGAATTCAATAAATGATCACAAATACCTTTAGTTTAGTAATGTTTAACATTTATATTGTGTGTTTTCTCGCTTCTCAGCAGAATAAAGTCTGGAAACACTTCAGTATAGGGACCAAATCTCACTATTAACTAGAAGATGCTTATTAACATGCCTATTATTAAGATAATGGCTGTTTATTTCATATAAAGCACATATTCTGCATGAGCATATTCTACATCCCTAATCCTGCCCAATACCTAAACTTTCTCTTTGGAGTGTTACAAGCTCTTGGTGCATAAAGAAGATCTGTAAAGTTGCAAAGACTAAAGTCTCAAATCCAAAGAGATATTCTTTATAAAAGTTAAGAGTCAGCCACACCTACCTAAAACGGCTCGTTCTAACACGCCCCCACATATCTACATCACGATGTGGGAAGATTTGCATAACGCCGCCCAAATGTTCACGCAAAGAAAGAAGGCGTAACTTTTATTCTCGCTGTAGTATTGTTGCCACCGCCGCCATGTCGTGAAGACGCTGTGTGCTTCGTTGTGAAAGCGAAACTACTTTGTTTGGCCTTCCAAAAGACGACGATATCCGCTTCATCATGCATCAGGAAATACATCAACTTCGCGCTGTGGATCGCCGGATCGGCTTTCACCGTGGATGAAGCAGAGTCCAGCCCGGGGTCGTCACATGTGATTGCCGCAAGCCCTCCGGACGCTCCTTCGTCGAATCCACCGGCTCACTGCCGTGTGTGACGCTGTGTTTCACTGTGAAAGCGAAACTACTTTGTTTGGCATTCCAAAAGAGGACACAACTAGTAATAAGTGGTTAAGTTGCATTTACAACACTGTTCCAGAACAGTTCAACCCAAATATCCAGATGTGTGCAGCCCAGAACACAACACCACTTCACCTGTTGATGATAATGTGCAGATAGCTGTATTCCTGTATCATTTACAAGCAACAGGATATGGATGGATAATTCGTAGTAAACACTGTTGGTAATGGTAGTTGTGTAATCTACGGCCAAACTACGAGGGAGGCGTTCTGTAGAGTCTGGGTAATGATGACATCTTTGAGTTTTGTTTTGATCATCTATGTATGGTCACAAAAACAATACGGTTTCATGGAATCACGGTGGTTTGAAGAGAGCTGAAGATGGATATTTTGCTAACACAATTTCACAATTTCAAAGAACTAGTTTTTCCTGGATTCTTTGCTCTTGGACTCAAATCCAGTGTTAATTTTGACAGCAAATTTTGATTTAGTTTTAGTCATAGTCTTTTGACTAAAATGCCATTTAGTTTTAGTCATCTGAATTGTTTTTAGTTTTAGTCGACTAAATCTACAGTAAATGTAGTCGGCTAAAATCTAATGGGTTTAGTTACAGTGCATTTATTAAGCATTTATCTAAAATTTCCAAACTCATTATATAGGTTTGATATTAAGGTTTTATCATGATTTAACGGCAGTGATGCACAACATGCCTTCTCATAAAGAACAAGAACATGGTCTTCTTTTTAATGAAATACCAATGGTTATATAGGCTAATTATGCATTCTTTATAGCAACTTATTTACCATATTCTTCATTCTTTCAAGCAGACATATTTATTTCTATAAATTAATTTAGATTAATCTTTAGGGCTACTAAAGTTTTTCAGTCAAGAGCAGTGCGTGATGTTCTGTCTTTCTTTTGTTGCTTGATTAACATCAATGACTCGGACAATCGCAACTAAATTAGGCTGCTGTCCCTTTAAAACCGTATGCATGGATGCAATGGATGCAATGTACTGATACACGTTCTCCCTACTGTTTACGTTCACTTAAGACGTAATCAACTGCGTTTACGTGAATACTCGTCAAAACGGACAATTCGACATCATTTTGTGTGTAATTCTCCGTTCATGCGACACGGAAGAGTACTTGCGCGCTGTGAGAGGCGCTTTCTGTGTGTGTATGCTTCAGTCTCTGCGCTCAGAAAACCGGACCGGATTGAGTTCTCTCTTGCGTCGTCAGATTTATCCATACGTCTGCTCTTCTCTTACTCCCACATATTGACATTTCTGAATGTTTTATGCGACGTGCAGCAAGTGTATGTTAGCTTATGTCCCGCCGGTTCATATGTACGCATCTAACCTCCGAACCGCGCAGCATGTTCGTGCTGAAATTGAATGAATCTGTTCCCAGATCGTCCCTCCCTAACATTTCTCTTACTCCCACATATTGACATTTCTGAATGTTTTATGCGACGTGCAGCAAGTGTATGTTAGCTTATGTCCCGCCGGTTCATATGTACGCATCTAACCTCCGAACCGCGCAGCATGTTCGTGCTGAAATTGAATGAATCTGTTCCCAGATCGTCCCTCCCTAACATTTTCATCTCGTTTTTATTCGTTGACGAAAATATCAATAGATTTACGTCATAGTTTTTGTCATTCAAAAAGAGTTTTAGTTCGTAATCGTCTGGTTGTCGTCGGTGAAAAAAATGTCCTTGACGAAAATTATGACGAAAATTATTCGTCAACGAAATCAACACTGCTCAAATCCTGCCTCCCACAGCTTTCATATTTTTTTTTATATTTCGATGGAATTTCGCAAACATTAGGCCTGTTTCAAGTGATGGCTGGATGTTTCAGGATATGGTTTTTCAGAGGTCATATTTGTCTAACCTCATCTCGAAGAAGAGGTTAAAGGAGTGTGTCTTTCATCTATTCCCATTCAGTAATTAGTAAGTGAGTTGACCTGGTGTGATTGTTGAAAGTGAAGGCCACTTTCAATCAATACGATTCCAGCTTGAGGGGAAATTAGCTGCTGTTAAGTGTCAGTAGTGGATTGGTAGAAATAACAACCCTTGCTATTATTTTCACTGTTTCACACTATTCTTGATCATTTTCTTTGTAGTTCTAGAGGTCTGTAATGTTAGTTAAGTGGTAGGACCATTCATTAACCTGAAATTGCTGACATCTTATTACCCAGCTACTGCATGGTTTCCAGAAGTTCAGGTGCAACAACACAATCCCACAAGAAAATGTAAGTATTTTAACAAGTAACATTGTACAAATTTGTACAATGTGATTCATAGAAAAACCCACTATTTGTAATTCAAAATGGAAGCATAAAAGTCTTAAACTCTTAAAGCATAAAACCCCCAAAACCTTGAGTATTGAGCAGGTCATATGAAACCGTATAAATAAATACAAATTCAAATGTACAAATTCATACAAATTTGTCTTCAAAATCTATTCAAAACTTTGTTTGATACATTTAGCAGCTAGATATACATGGAAAAATGTTTTTTAAGGTTGTAAATAAAGATTACTGGAGTATATTTTACAAGAAAATACTGCTCCACTTCAACATTTCACATTTAATTCAGTGTGTTACCTCTATCCTGTCAGTTTCACACTATTCTTGATCATTTTCTTTGTAGTTCTAGAGGTCTGTAATGTTAGTTAAGTGGTAGGACCATTCATTAACCTGAAATTGCTGACATCTTATTACCCAGCTACTGCATGGTTTCCAGAAGTTCAGGTGCAACAACACAATCCCACAAGAAAATGTAAGTATTTTAACAAGTAACATTGTACAAATTTGTACAATGTGATTCATAGAAAAACCCACTATTTGTAATTCAAAATGGAAGCATAAAAGTCTTAAACTCTTAAAGCATAAAACCCCCAAAACCTTGAGTATTGAGCAGGTCATATGAAACCGTATAAATAAATACAAATTCAAATGTACAAATTCATACAAATTTGTCTTCAAAATCGATTCAAAACTTTGTTTGATACATTTAGCAGCTAGATATACATGGAAAAATGTTTTTTAAGGTTGTAAATAAAGATTACTGGAGTATATTTTAGAAGAAAATACTGCTCCACTTCAACATTTCACATTTAATTCAGTGTGTTACTTTGTTTCTTTGTAATTATTAGTGAAATTTGCTATCAGTTACTGAGTGAAAAATGTTTTAGTGTAAACCTACACCAATCTTTCTTGGACCACAAAACCAGTCATAAGGGTATTTTTTGAATGGAGATGATTTATATATCCTCCAAGCTTTCCATTGATGTATGGTTTGTTAGGATAGGACAATATTTTGCTGAGATACAACTATTTAAAAATCTGGAATCTGAGGGTGCAAAAAAAATCTAAATATTGAGAAAATCGCCTTTAAAATTGTCCAAATTAAGTTTTTAGAAATGCATATTACTAATCAAAAATTAAGTTTTGATATATTTACTGTAGGAAATTTACAAAATATCTTCATGGAACATAATTTTTGGCATAAAAGAAAAATCTATAATTTTGACCCATACAATGTATTGTTGGCTATTGCTACAAATATCCCCCAGAGACTTAAGACTGGTTCTGTGCTCCAGGGTCACATATCTGATGTGCGGCACCAACTTATAACTAGCATCATTATCAGCTTCATTTTTGACTCTCGGTATTTAACCACCTTTAGTCCTATTGCTTGCTTTGCTAGTGTTTTCCTAGTGCTGCTCTGGCAGTGTCTGACTATTCTCTGTTTGATGTTTCCCTACTATTTACTGTTACCTTGGTTTCTGAGTTCTGGTTTTGAACTTGTCTAATGATGCACATAAACCGCATCTATCTGGATCCTTGCCTGCACCCTCAACTTTTATATCTTGGTCTCTCTGCATCTTAACAACATTAACATGCTGAATTTGGTGGATGGGCTTATGATTATGAATTATCTTCTGCAGTGAATGGGTGCCGTCAGAATGAGAGTCCAAACAGCTGATGAAAACAAAACAATAATCCACAAGTAATCCACACCACTCCAGTCCATCAGTTAATTTCTTGTGAAGCCAAAAGCTGCGTGTTTGTAAGAAACAAATCCATCAAGACTTCAAACCATCACTTCTGGACAAAATAGAGTCCGTAATCCATAATGTTGCTTGCTTCACTGAAAAAACCCATCCCCTGTTGTCTCTCACATCAAAATCCACCCACATATTTGTTTAGAGCTGTTTTGGCTTGTAAACTATGCTCAATCTGTGCAGCCTTTTGTCCTGATTCAGACCAGACCACTTTTTCACTGGAGAAAGCAATATTATGGATAGAGGATTCTTATTTTAGCAACAAAGTTATAAATGTCTGGTGATGGATTTTTTTAATTATAAACACACAGCTTTTCTCTTCTCAAGATGTTAATTGATGGACTGGAGTGGTATGGATTACCCAATGCAATGGTTAGGTTTAAGGGTGTAAGTGCGTATTATATGTATGCCAAAATGCGTATCATATGCATGGCCAACAAAGTGAGTATCATAAGCATGCAAAAACTGTGTATTATATGCACGTCAATATCGTATGCACGCCAATGTCAATTTCTTCGTATAAATAGAACGCAACATACAAAAAAAAAATACAAAAAAAAATAAATCTGCAATTTATACGTATTTTCATGAGACTAGGCTCTTTTAATCAGCTTTTTTGACTCTCATTCTGACGGCACCCATTCATGACTTACTAAATTAAAATTATGAGATAAAAAGTCGAAATTATGACTAAATCGAAACTTAAGTCATAATTCGACTTTTTATCTCAGAATTTTGATTTATGACTTGCTAAATCGAAATTGACTTAATGACTTAATAAACACATTGGTCACAGGAAAGTGGTATATAATGATAAACAGGACATTCTGAAACAAGTTAATTTGGCTTTCAACACACACTTTGTTACTAAAGCATACCATTAACAGACAAGCAGAATATAGCCCAGAATATGAGTTGCACGTTAAGCGTTTTCTCTGGAAGGAAAGCACTTACATTTCGTTGCGTTCATATTCCGGGTTCATCTGCTTGCCTTTTAATACATTTTAATAATCTGAATACTAGATGTGTTTTTTATATCACTGTCTCCTTTCACTAAGCCACGTTAAGCATTATCTACACCAAGAAAATGCTTAACGTGCAACTAAGTGCGTTGCGTTCATATTCTGGGCTATATTCTGCTGGTGTGTACTGGACCTGCTCCTCCAAACTGTTTTTAGCCAAATTACTTGTACTTTAGAAGTAATAATGAAATCACAGCCGCGTCTACCAGAAAGACAGAGACTCTTACAGCAGGTCTGCCTATATAGGAGAAACACTAGCATATGGACAAAGCATTTATGCATTCATGTTTGAAAGTGCTGGAAGTACTTTGTCTTAAAAAATTAATTAATTAAAAAGTAAAATAAATAAATAAATACATAAATAAACCAGCGGTACATATGAGCCTAGATATTTGAGAGTCTTTGAATATTGTCTTGTCCAAAGGTGGCCTTGTGAGTAGAGACACACAATGCTGTTATTAAGTAGGAACAGATTGTCCAGCTCACAGGTACCCACATAACTTCTCACTAATACATTTAACAGTTCACTGAAGTTATAAATATGGCAGATTAATAAGCTAGGAAACAAACCCACTGGGATCCTGCTATGTACTAATGGATTTAAAAGATCTTGAATGGAAATGACATTCCAGTATTGTTTCATTTCACTGGTGATGGAAGATTATAGTCACATTATAAATCCCCTCATATATTGAAACATATTGAATATAGTGTAATAAAATAAAACAGTGAAAATGATCACCATAGTCTTACCAGAGGGTCAGCGGATCGTGCCGTGGCTGTAGGATACAATCCGTTCTCTGGCGTCAGCAGCACTGAACGTGCCTTCTCCCCGCCTGCAACAAAACATCACCAAACCAATCACCACATTATCATAACCTCAAACATTCAAACCGATTACAACTGCCTCATATATAGATTTACTGTACGCCTTCCAGCTGGAATCATGCCGAGAAAAACAGAAAGCTGTACTTCACAGTAATGTTGTCAACACGGTAATAACTTGTTGAGTGAGTTTTTTCAATGAAAATCTGATGGACGTTTGTCTGTGACTTTGTTGATACTGTACTAAATATGACATAAACATTAAATAATATCTCATCGCTGTGTCATGGCACTGCATCTGCCAGATTGTTAATGGCAAATGTGTAATTACGGTTATTTGTGTGTAATAGAAGTAATTTGAGGTTATTGTTTGTATCAGATAAAGTATTTAAGAGGAGGATGTAAGGTCGGCAGTGCTGTTTATAATAGCAGCACACACACAGCCTTAGGGGTCAAAGGTCAAGATAGTGTGGTGGGTTTGAAATGCTAAATATGCCGTCTCACTGTGTGCCTACCTCACACACACACACACACACAAACGCACGCACGCACACCCATGTTTGCTATATTTATATATCCAGCTTTGCCACTTAGTACAATTGATGGGCTCTATACATCTAAATATCTTTAACTGTATTTTCAAAGGTCATATCTCATATTTCATGTGTTTATAGCTCTGTGTCTCATATAGTGTTAGTCTGCTTCGAGACAACTGCTTCCAGTTTGTTCTTTTTTTTTTTTAAAGAAGAAGAAACTTGTAAATAAGGCATTTGTCACTGGAATGGTTTATGTAAATGAGCAGAGGATGATAAGAGCCCAATGCAGCTGTGCTGTTTTTATTCTCGGAAGGCTCTATGACTAATAACACATTAAGTCATTATTTTGAGCGTCTTTAATGATGCTCTCAGATCCTTCTGGGAGGTTTGTACCTATGAGTTCAGAAAATGCAATTATGATTGTGCTTCAAGTGATTTTGTTCTGAATGAAAAATATTTTATATATATTTATACTGATCTCATTTTTATTACCTAGGAAGCTTTGCACTAATGCAACATAATAAAGAGCACATAGAGATTTAACAGTTCACTGAAGTTATAAATATGGCAGATTAATAAGCTAGGAAACAAACCCACTGGGATCCTGCTATGTACTAATGGATTTAAAAGATCTTGAATGGAAATGACATTCCAGTATTGTTTCATTTCACTGGTGATGGAAGATTATAGTCACATTATAAATCCCCTCATATATTGAAACATATTGAATATAGTGTAATAAAATAAAACAGTGAAAATGATCACCATAGTCTTACCAGAGGGTCAGCGGATCGTGCCGTGGCTGTAGGATACAATCCGTTCTCTGGCGTCAGCAGCACTGAACGTGCCTTCTCCCCGCCTGCAACAAAACATCACCAAACCAATCACCACATTATCATAACCTCAAACATTCAAACCGATTACAACTGCCTCATATATAGATTTACTGTACGCCTACCAGCTGGAATCATGCCGAGATATCAACAGAAAGCTGTACTTCACAGTAATGTTGTCAACACGGTAATAACTTGTTGAGTGAGTTTTTTCAATGAAAATCTGATGGACGTTTGTCTGTGACTTTGTTGATACTGTACTAAATATGACATAAACATTAAATAATATCTCATCGCTGTGTCATGGCACTGCATCTGCCAGATTGTTAATGGCAAATGTGTAATTACGGTTATTTGTGTGTAATAGAAGTAATTTGAGGTTATTGTTTGTATCAGATAAAGTATTTAAGAGGAGGATGTAAGGTCGGCAGTGCTGTTTATAATAGCAGCACACACACAGCCTTAGGGGTCAAAGGTCAAGATAGTGTGGTGGGTTTGAAATGCTAAATATGCCGTCTCACTGTGTGCCTACCTCACACACACACACACACACAAACGCACGCACGCACACCCATGTTTGCTATATTTATATATCCAGCTTTGCCACTTAGTACAATTGATGGGCTCTATACATCTAAATATCTTTAACTGTATTTTCAAAGGTCATATCTCATATTTCATGTGTTTATAGCTCTGTGTTTCATATAGTGTTAGTCTGCTTCGAGACAACTGCTTCCAGTTTGTTCTTTTTTTTTTTTTTAAAGAAGAAGAAACTTGTAAATAAGGCATTTGTCACTGGAATGGTTTATGTAAATGAGCAGAGGATGATAAGAGCCCAATGCAGCTGTGCTGTTTTTATTCTCGGAAGGCTCTATGACTAATAACACATTAAGTCATTATTTTGAGCGTCTTTAATGATGCTCTCAGATCCTTCTGGGAGGTTTGTACCTATGAGTTCAGAAAATGCAATTATGATTGTGCTTCAAGTGATTTTGTTCTGAATGAAAAATATTTTATATATATTTATACTGATCTCATTTTTATTACCTAGGAAGCTTTGCACTAATGCAACATAATAAAGAGCACATAGAGATTCACTTTGAGCGTGTAGCTGATGCTTTATCTGTGTTTTTTGGTCATTTTCATGGTGCACAATGGTGATCATGACTCTTGAAATTTAAACCTTTCAGTCACCAGCTTAGATCTTTAACAACTCAGTTACAACACCCCTTATATAGTGTTCAGTATGCTATAGGAAACATAGGAGGCTATTAAGACACATTAGTAAGTGTTATGCATTTTATGTATTCTAGACAGTGTTAAGAAGTAAGTATAATGTCTTTCTAAATGCTGGTGTTTAGGGGTTATGAGGAATGACTGTCAGTACCGTCCTTAAAGGGACAGTTCACTGAACAAAAAAGCGTTCTGTCAATGTTGGTAACCAGACAATAGCTGGTAGCCATTGACTCCCATAGCATTTCCCCCCCTCCATACTGTGGAAGTCAATGGCTGCCGGCAACTACTTGATCACTAACATTCTTCAGAATATCTTACTTTTTGTGTTCAACAAGGTTTTGGAACAGGTGGAGGGTGAATTTTTATTTTTGGGTGAACTATCACCTTTTGAGCAGTGATTATGATCTGATTCAGAGTCTCATTATCAAGAGTAACCATACGGTTTTGTTGTAAAAGGTTTTGCTTCATTTGTGTCAGCTTTACACAATCTATTTTAATTTGCAGTCATTAAATAGACTTCTATACTGTCGAGACATTGACCACCCTGCTATTTAGATACAATGCAATATGCTCAGTGGATGATTTCGCTGAAGATGGGGATTAAATGATGAATATAAATATGTTTGGATTAGTATATATTATGCATATATAATTAAAACGTGTAATTTCAACCAATATTGGTGTGTTTTATGAATTTTGGTACTTATTAGAGTATGTCAGAATCAACTGAGGTTTCCAGTAAAAACATGTAAACATGCTTGAAACGAAAACGAGACATTACTGCTTGTTTTAGATAATATAAGCTGAATTAATATCTGTATTTATTTATTTATATACACTGTATATACACTGTCATGCAAAAGTTTGGGGTGAGTTTTTATTATTATAATTTTTTTAATTAATATGTTTATTCAGCAATGATTTGTTAAACTGATCAAAAGTGACAATAAAGACTTTTGCCTTTTAATAATGAAACAATATTACTGTTTTTATTTTTGTGATACTATGCCCTGGTGAGCGAGCGAGAGAGAGAGAGAGAGAGAGA
>NW_015506630.1:129372-129628 GCF_001515645.1 Sinocyclocheilus grahami
GTGTTTATGTTTGTGATGCTGTGAGCGGGTGTGAGAGCGGGAGAGAGAGAGAGAGAGAGAGAGAGAGAGAGAGAGAGAGAGAGACAGACTTTCAAATGTTAGTGAATATTGTAAACAATTTTTTTTAAATATTTTTTTTCAGGTAAATTTATCTTGTTTTAACAAGGTCTACATACCGTACACACACACACACACACACACATATATATATATATATATATATATATATATATATATAATTTTTTTTTTTTTTTTT
>NW_015506630.1:129698-139498 GCF_001515645.1 Sinocyclocheilus grahami
TATAATTTTTTTTTTTTTATTTATTTATTTTTTTCTGGAAACCAAGACAAATATACTACTCATTTGGAAAATGCCACTATTTCTGCTTTCTCAGTGGTTTCTAAACCTACCGATATGACGACTCTCACAAACCTGTAGCAAACTCAGATCTCCTCAGTGGGTGTCAGCCTTTAATTGTGAGCGAGGGAACAGATTTGGTGAGGGTTAAACTTGCTGTTCATGCAATCTGTGAAGCGGGGCAGACACATCAGCACATCTCATTCACATCTGGAGAGACGAGCTAAAGACACAGACCCTGCTGGAGTTAGTGCTGCCCAGAAATGGGTGAGGGATGAGATTACGGCTAGGGAAAGTGCTAGTAGTGTCCCGATGATGAGACATTAGTTAGAGAAAGAACCATAGCACAGACACAGGAGGGTAGGCACGTTGGGAAAAAAATGCTGTTTATTGGACTAAGTATACCATACAAAGGAAAAAGAAATAACTTAAAGCCAATGTTACAGCAGTGCTGCTGGCAGTCCGTACAGGAGAGAGTGTGTGAGAGAGAAGAAAGAATGATATGTTACAGACAGAGAATGTTATCATCATTAAAAAAGGTATAAGCAAAGTGGAACAATTAAAAATTACACTTCAGGAAAATACAGCAGAATCTCAATGAAGAAGCACAGCAGTAATTTCATGGCAGATCAGAGCTCATATGGGAGCCACACCACCACATTAAAGTCCAAAACTGAATAAGAGCTGTTTGGCAGTTTGAGGCTGAAAGATCCTGATAGACAACACTGACACTAGCCGTACTCTGGGAGCATTAATGTTTTATGGAGCTGGTATTCCTACATTGTGTAAACAGATTCAAACATGAAATGCTCAACCTTAAAGACCCCATGAATAAAAAAATAAAAATCCATGTTTGTTAGCGTCATGGCCATCTACGCTAGTGTACTCCTAAAGGTTAAAAAACAAACATTTACCAGATAAATGCATTCAAATTTGCTGTGGAAAAATATTGATGACTTGTTTCTGCCCAGTAAAATCCTCATTAATGAGAATATACCTCTGCCGGAATGCCACCTGCGGTTACACTTTATTTCGATAGTCCACTTCAGACATTTTATTAACTATAAGTAACTTTGTAACTACATGTCAACTAATTCTCATTAATTTGCAACTACATGTCAACCAACTCTCAGAGTAGACTTAGGGTAGGTTTAGGGTTAGTAGAATAAGTTGACAAAGAAAGTGTTAGAAGATATTAAGCAGACAGTCTACTAATACTCTACTAACTGCTAGTTGACATGTAGTTGCAAAGTTACTTACTGTTAATAGAATGTCTAAAGTGGACTATCGAAATAAAGTGTTACCCCACCTGCAATAGCATGTAGCACATCAAGGTTCTGCTCAAGCATACTTGAGCTATCTGTTATCATTCACATCAATGGTAGTTACTCGGTTGACGCATGTTATGAAGCATGCAACCTGCCTTCTTTGCTCATGGGAATTCAGTTCTGAAATTTAATTTTGTTTGAGCGAAATGACTAATTAATTGACATCTGCATGGAAAATTCAATAGAGTCTCATGAGAATTCAATTCTATTTTATATTTGGGCAGTTTGACAGAAATAAGTACATGTAAGGTTGTACTCGTGTCTTATTTGTATGTTTCGTATGATCTGTCCCCCCCTAATAAATACATTTCCCTAATTAATTTTCATATGAATCAGAATGTATAAAGTTATGCAAAATCACCAACTCGTAGAATAGTTTCCTCATGAGATGGAGTTGTTGGTGCAGTTACAGCATCAGTAGGGGCTAAGAGCCAAAACTAACAGGGCAAAAGCCCCAACTCTTTGGGATTGGTGGGCTGTGACATCAGCTAACATCCTGCCCAACTTCCTGTTTCAGTAGGAAATATGTCAACTCATGAAAGGAAACCGTACTCCTCAAACAATTTTAATGGGGTCTTTAAGCTTGAATAGGTGAACTTTGAGTTTGTTTTGGCACCGATTACAGAATCATTTCAGGTGCGACCTTCATACATGACATTGCCTGTAGTTGATTTGTAGCTACACGAGCACACTCTTATGACAAAGACAAAAACAAAAAAAGTTCCAGTAAGTTCTCTGTAGCATGTCAAAGCATAATGAATGTCATTGGCCATTATACATGAACTAGGCCTGCATATTTAACTTTATTATTTTGGCTATTACTGTTTTAAATACATTTTTTATTGTAAAAACAATCGTCAAAAACGGTAAGGTCTTGTAAAAAAATTCCAAAATGTGACAAAAAATTACTAATTTTTTTTAATGAAATGTTTTGTACATGCATAATTGTACTTACACTAATTAATGATTTTTTCTAGGTTTATCTTCAATTAAGTTTGGGTGAAATGTAATTCATGTTTTAAGTTATGCCTGAAAGGGAAGATGACTTTTCATTTCCTTTTTAATATCTTTGTTCATTGTAAATATAAGGTAAGCTGGCTTTTAATTTTCCTATCTGAACATTATTTTTACAAAAATGTATGGCACTAAAACAAGTTCTTCTGTAATGCGGCAAGATTTATGAATACAGAAACAGCAAGGCAGCTGGTATTAGTGAAAGGAGAAAAATTTACTCAGAAATATGTCCTTTATGATCACTCTGAGAAGTCTTGGGATTTATCGGTATTGTATTGAAGTGTGAAACAATGTGCATTTATTAAAAACACTTGCAGATTTCAACCACTATAGAAATAAATGTGGATTAAACACTCATTTTGAGTGTAATATATGTACATTCTTTTATCTACAGGCATATTATACATATGCAGCCGTAATCTCTGTGACTTCATATTTGATTATGAAAAATAAGCACTAGTGGGCTATTTATGTACAATAGTAACGTTTCTTTGAACACAGATTCTTAATATCATTCTTAATATTTTTCTCTCACAAAATATTTGCTATTTAACATCAAAGTGAAGTAATGCCTAAGATGATGCATGGTTTGAATTTGAGTGTCAGTTAATAGTTTTAAATAAAGATTGGTTTGCTGGAACACTATTTGCACAAATTGTGCACTGCATTTTCAGCTAAATATCAAATAGATCCAAATATATGTAGCACCTTGTTTACCTCCACAGTGCATGTAATCTAGAGTCACACCAATGCTTTTCATTCTCTAAGATGTGCATTCACACATATGGCAGTGCCGAGCCCATTCTGAGCAGCTCTTTGAAAGATCCAGCTGATCTGATTTTTTTTCTATTTAATAACCACTGTCTTTTTGCAGCTTAAAACATGAAAAATGGTAAAAATCCTGTTATATATCAGGATACAGAGGCACAGAAGGGCAAATGTCTTTCAGTAAATCAGTTTGTGTAATGAAGTGAGCATATGTACATTTTCTCCATTTTTGTTGGGAAAAATAAATCTGGATCTGTAAACAAAAATATCTTGGACAACCAACATTTAAGGTAATTTGAAGGCTTCGTAAGGCTACTGCACAACATGGTCAAACATCCTTATGTTGCATGGATCTACTTTTTGTTTCCATATTGTATGAAATATCAAATGGGATAGACATTTATGGACCATATCTTTGTAATCTATGCTACACCATTGTAAGAAGTTCTATGAAATGATCTAACCTTATATTGGACAACTAGGGTGAAGTCTTCTATTGATTTTGTTGTACATTTACATATAATTTTTTTGGCTTTTTCATCTATATGCCATCTCGAAGGATAATTAAATAAAGGAAAATAATAAAAGGTACAAACCTTTCACAGACACTCTTAAAAATGATGGTTCCAAAAGGTGTTTTTTTTCGCAGTGATGCCATAGAAGAACCGTTTTGGGTTCCTCCTCTTAAAGTTCTTAAAATAACCATTTTTCTTTTTGTGAAGAACCTTTTGTACAATGGAAAGTTTCCATGGATGCTAAAGGTCTAAGGTTCCAACAAAGAACTTTCATTTTTAAGAGTGTATGTTTTGCTATCGGCCAGCAGATCTTCTCCTAAAGATGTTCCCTCTGAATCGTACAACCTTACATCAAGAGAACCAGACGATCTGTGGAAAACAGGTCAGAAAGAGCGAGAAGCGGACTTCTCTCACGTCACAGAGGTGAAGGTGCTGTTAGTAACAGGGTGAGATTGGTTTTTAAGGAAGGCAGAGCCTTGGTGAATGTGCTCCAGGAAAGAGAAGTTGCGGGAGAAAGGTCACATGACAGCACAGCACTGGCAGCGTTTTTTCTTTTCAATACCTGTGGGTGGCAGTTCCTTGGTCGAGCTTTCATCCTTGCCTTCTGAAGAGAGTTCGGTGGTGTCGGACAGAGGCCGGCCCGACACGAGGTCTGCGGCGTTGCCGTCGATGGTGGAGATATCAGTGACGGTCTTCTCCCGGAGAGATTTCTCATCGTCCTCGTCGATGAGGACGATCTCGGCCTTGATGGTGCCATCAAAGCCAAGCAGCTTCTTGGATTCCTCCTCATCCTCGACGCTGTGGTAGCCCATGAAGATCATGGTCACTGGTTTGTCGGCGGAGGCTTGTGGAGTCTGCGTTACCTCGCCTTCGTAGCCTTTCCCAGGGGATTGTTTTTTGTCTTGCTTGGAGCTCAGCTGTTCTCCCGTTGGCTGGGACTCAGCCGGTGTGACAGTGACCCGGGCTCCATCGCTTCGTGCTTGGGACTGGCCGACTTGCTGCATGAGCTCGTCCACCTCGCCGGGACTCCAGGGGTGCGTGCCGTTCTCCAGTGTAGTAGATCCCCCAGAACGCACCTCGTAGATCACTTTGCAGCCGTCGTCGTAGACTTTGACGCCCCTCTGGTGAGCGTCCCGCGGGCTGACCGCCGAGGCCGAGAGGATCTTGGTGGTGCCCGTTTTCCGGTCCTTCTCGACATTGATCTCCATGGCGTATAATGCTTGGGGAAGAGTGCAGATAATTGTGGGTTAATGTCTACTCAGGGTGGCCTATCATGCATTACTGAAATGTGACATGCTTGTTATTAATGGGTTTTTCAGTGATGTCACTACGTGCATGCAATATTTGTACAGTCTCATAAATTGGCATTAAAATCAGAGCCAAAAAACAAATTCAACCTACCCTTTGCACTGTTATTACGCTGTTGCCAGTAACCGCTGTATGCTGATGTAAGCTTAGTTGACGACACACTCGACACACATTTTTCTTGATTTTATGGAAATGCAGCATTACTCTTATATTTGACAAATTGCAATTTTAGAGTTATTAATAACAGCTTCCATTGAAAAATAAAACTGCTTGGTAAAATACAAAAGCACCCAGAGCTAGTTCTGAGGCAGCTAATTGGATTCATCTAAACCAGTGGTTCTACAGTGTAGGCTTGCAACTTAAAATAGGTTGAAGGGGAGAAATAAAAAACAATACTAATGCAAATAATGAAAATGCAACTAACTATAAAATTGTGCAGTTAGACAGGTAAAAAAAAAAAACCCTTTTGAAAAATAGCTGCATTTAATTGTTTTGCATTGTAGTGTCAAATCTTCAAACCTAAAAAATAGATTTAAAAAAAAAATTGTACTTGCAGATAATATAATATTAATGAAAGGGCATTCAAATATAAGATAATATACAGTATTTTGAATGTACTAAATTGCTAGTTCATCTTTACAAATGTGTATTACTAATATATTTCAATAAATAAAATACAAGTTTGAATAGAAATGATATTGAAGTACATTTTAGTTTATCCTAAATGTTTATCAGTGCACCTTAACAAACTTTAAAAGACAATAGAATTATGAAATTACATATTTTGATTAAATATTTACTAAATCCTAGTGAGTCAAAAACAGCACACTAACATTAAGCTACTTGCATTTATTTTGAATTTAAACTGTAATACATTTTCATTTAATTGCAATTAACATGCAGTTAAGTGTCTGAAAACATTACGTTCAGTTTGCACTTAAGTATATTCTTTTCATAACAAATACTCTTTTTAAAAGCATGTTTTGGGTATAGGCATTGCAACTTTTATAAAGGAGTAGAAAATACGAAATCCTCTGCCACTTGATGCACATTCTTTGTCATTTTGTAGAAGTAGAGTCTTATAGTTTTATATAGAAGGTTCACCAGCAGCTTATGCAACCGAACTGATTTGAACACAATTGACGTCATAATTATGACTTTCCAACTCATAAACATGAACTTGAAAAGCGGAGCACACTTATTTCACACAAGGTTAAGTACATAATGACAGTATTTTCACCGTGGGTGAACTATTTCTTTAACATCTGTGGGCAACAAGTACAATTGTGTGTTTTAATCATAGCTTGGTAATGAGGGGTTGCCTGCAGTTGAATGTATTTATACTGTATTGGTGCAAGCCTAATTAGTGATCAGTGGAGAACAATTAACTGAAGGCGTCTAACCATGAGTCTCGCTCAAGAGTGCAGACACCCCCACCATCAAAATGCAACTTGTTTTCTTACTAAACTACAGATTTACTACAAAGATAAACTACAAAGACCCAAGTCTTCAAGGCCCTCTAGTGGTGAAAGCATGTTATAGCATGTTCCAAGATCAGCGAGGGCAAGACTAACTAATGTCTTAGACAAGCTTATATATTGTTCAAGCATTTATTTATCATTATCAATACTCATACATAACATTTTATACTTTATATAGGAAGACCGGGTTACCTCGAATACTTTTTATTCTAGTGAATATTTTGTGGGGTTTGCAGCTGATTTTTGAAATGTACTTTCTGTTTAGGCACATTCAAGTCTTTTATTGAAGATTTTACATCATTATTGAGCAGGAAAAAAAAGATTGGTAACACTTTATTTTAAGGTGTCCTTGTTACACATGCATTTACTAATAACAATAAATCATGCAGAGTTACATGCAAGTAACCCAAAGCCAAATCCTAATCCTAACCCTAACCATATATAGTAAGTACATGTAGTAAATTAATATTACTCAGAACTTAAATGTATAATTACACTGTAACAAGGACACCTTAAAATAGAGTGTAACTGAAAAGATTTGTAACATATGTTGAACTTTGATATATTCTTTGAGCCTCGAATCAGTAAGAATGCTGAATATACAGAAATATTATATATTAGAGGAACAAGGCTACACTGTAAAAAAAAATCCGTAAAATTTACGGTAAAAAAACGGCAGCTGTGGATGTCGGAATTTTACTGTAAAAAATACGGTAGCAACGTTTTAGGTTTTACGGTTTTAACTTAAATTTACAGTTAAATACTGTAATTTAATTAACTGATATAATGTTAATATACCAACCTATTGAAGTACTGAAATCTGTTTTGTATCTTTGTAATACACTGATAACCTCCAAATGCAGGAGGTGATGAGAAAGTCACATGATGAACCAAAGCCCATCACAAGCAGCTTCTAAATAATAACATATATAGAAGGTGCACAGCGTCATTCACACAAACACTAAACACCATCACGGTAACACACATGAAACTGAAATAATGCAATAAACATTCATTTAACAACATTAGGTGTAACACACAACCCTAATATACAAAACTGATAAGAAAAAACTCAGAAGAAACGTAGTTATTTCAACAAAAAAACATCAAATTTGAAATGTAATGTAGGGAATTCTGGAAATGTCAATTTACGGTTATTCACTGTAAATTATACGGTCTTTTTCACTTCCAAAAACGGTATACTACCATAAAATTAATGTCCAATACAGTTTTTCACCGTATATAGTAGGGGAATTTACCGTTAACCATTTAACAGGTTTTTACTGTAGCATTTTTACAGTATTTTACCGTTAAATTCACAATCATTTTTAACAGTGTACTTAATAGGCTACACATTAAAAAAGTTAAAAGAGAGAGAGATAGAGAGAGAGAAAAAAACAAAAACAGTTTTTTTAATCCCATTGTAGTTTAAAGAAACTGATTACGTAATTACAGTAAATTACAGCAATTAATCAACTGTAATGAATAAAACGACAACATAAACATAAATAACTTGCCCCAACCTCTTACATTATTAAAATTTAGGTTAACATTTACATTCATTGCAAAGTTAACTCTTCTATTGTGCTCACTTGTTCAAAAGGTATTACAAAATATAATGCTTTTCATTTTGAATAAAAGTTTGGAGAACAAACTTAAAAAAAAAAAAAAAAAGATTTACAATGTGAAAACATTCCTGCAATTGGAATTTTGACTCAAAACCTTTACTGAGATGTAACAACTTCTCCATGTGACAACTAAACTTGTCTCCCTTATCCTCTTGTGAATATTTTATGCTTAAAATATATTGACCAACTGTGTTTTCCTATAAAACATCACGTTGGATTTTTCTGGATGTATTTATTTTGGTATGAGATTCGTGACTCATGTCCAAAGCTCTGACAGAACAGACACAGCTCACACAAAAGCGTCACGATGACCTTTATTATGCCAATTTAGGAAATCAGTCCTACAGTAACATCAACATCCACAACTATGAATGGAGCATTTCTGTGAGCTTTAATTGTGTGAGCACACAAGGTTGTGATTGTACACACAAGGCCCTTTCACTAGCTATATGTATTCTTTAATAACTGCTAACGGAGGACTTCCATGTGCAAATAACTAAAACAAGAGTTTGTTCAGTATAGTGTGAAAAGTTCGATTTGACCCAAATTAGTATCTAGCAGATTTATCAGTTATTTAATATTTCAGTGTTATTTTTTCAGTAAGTAGAGCCTTTTTTTCCATCACAGAGAGGTGCCAGTCACTTTATTCCATGCGTCTCGCTGCCTGTAAGCTGTGATGGGTGTTTACCATGACTCATTTAAAAGCAGACTTTCCCCTTTTTTCTTTTTCCAAAGCTCAGTCAGAGGTCAAGAGTGTATCTTGTGCTGCGTTTGGATGAGCTCATACAGGCCTCACACCCACCGCTGACTTCCTGCATCATTTCTCACGCTTCTGCATCACTTTCTCCTTTTGGCTATTCCCACTGTTCTCAATAGTGATTCTTATAGGATTTTAATTACTGTATCACAGTGAAAATACATGTAATACAATGTATGATTTTATGATGTATGATTTATTCCAATCATCTTAAATTACCAAACAACATAAAATAATAGCATATGGTTCACATTCACTGTGGTCTAGTGAATAAAAAAAAAAATCCAGTCATTTCAATAGGAATATATGCAATAGGAATTTTACATGAGGGCAAAAAATTCCCACGCAAATTTTGCACTGATTTCAAACTGTCATGCAAATTTGCTGTATTGACCACCAGAAAACTGCTTGGTTTGAAAGTGACTTCTTCATACATCACCACTCTATTGACAAGAATATATACCCTTTTTTTTTTAATAAAACGTTGCTAATGTGACTGCACATTTTTGTGTAAATACTTTGTTATTTATGAATACCAAGTAAATACTACATTGTTATTAATAATGATAAATAAGTTCAGTCATGAAAGTCTTCCATGCCGCTGACTGGCTGCCTTGTCTCCGGTTCTGCAGCCAATCAATCGCTTCTTTCTATCTATGCTTGCCTTTATTTTCTAGCCCCTCCTCCTCCCCAGCACCACCTGTCTAGACCTAATACAGGTTCCCTTTTGTCTTGCAGTAGCATGTTTTACCATTATACACTCTTGGGGTTCAGCAGAGCAAGTTGGATAATAATAATAATAATAATAATAATAATAATAATATGTGACCCTGGAGCACAAAACCAGTCATAAGTAGCACAGGTATATTTGTAGCACTAGCCAACAATACATTGTATGGGTCAAAATCATCGATTTTTCTTTTATGCCAAAAATCATTAGGATA
>NW_015506630.1:140616-143957 GCF_001515645.1 Sinocyclocheilus grahami
TGTGACCCTGGAGCACAAAACCAGTCATAAGTAGCACAGGTATATTTGTAGCACTAGCCAACAATACATTGTATGGGTCAAAATCATCGATTTTTCTTTTATGCCAAAAATCATTAGGATATTAAGTAAAGATCATGTTCCATGAAGATATTTTGCTAATTTCCTACCGTAAATATAAACCATACATTAATGGAAAGCTTATTTATTCAGCTTTTCAGATTGTCAATTTCAGAAAATGGACCCTTATGACTGGTTTTGTGATAAAGGGTCACATATAACAAATGAGAATGTGCTACAGTTATTATGTGTTATTAAAAATAATGTCTTAAAATCGGCTTAATCTTGTCCCATGCATAATATAATTTCTTCTGGTTTTGGGTTGAAATACGACCCTGGAGGTGTTTTTTGTGATATTCACACATTTGCAATCATTCCAAAATCTATGACACGCATGTTTACTAAACCTTGGCTAGAATCATTATCAAACTGGTGTGAGGTCGTCACTTCACAGCAGTGATGTTCCTGTACTCAGCCAGAGTTCATCAGCAGTAGAGCCACCCCCCCCCAAACTGCTGTTCCCATGAAAACAGAGATTGTTTGCTTCCTGTCCAGTTAAACAGATGTCAAATCTTAATGGCTGTAAGGGAAATCGCTAGGACTTCTCCAGTTTTCATATTGCATCTTTGTCGCTACTGTAATTATGAGACGACAACATTGAAATTCAACTCTGAGGTGTCCTCAGACTCAGAAATGACTTGTTTCTAAGGCAACGCTCATTATGGCAAAATGAATCCATGTGTGACTTTGTTGACAGCAAAATATTGCATAAATTTACCTCAATATTCTCTTGCTAAATACTGAAGAAAATTAAAGTGCTCCAGGTGGCTAAACAGTGGCTAAAATGAAATAGCACACACAATGGATAGTACTGATCTAAACCGAAACACACACACACACACACACACACACACAACATGAAAGAATTATAGTTAACTAAAACGTTGAAATAAAATAAATTATAACTAAAATACTGAAATAAAAGAAAATTCCTAAACTTGCTGCCAAGGCACAATTTCTCATTTTCATTTAGTTTAGCTTGATGCACTAAATTAACTAAAACTAAAACAAAAAGAACAGTTTTGTTGAAATAAAAAGAACAAAAACTTCACTACTGGTAAGAGGTTTTGAATAATTTAGTCTCTTATGCTCACCTAAACGGCATCAGTAAAAACAGTAATACTGTGAAATATTATTATAATTTAAAATAACTGTTTTATATTGTAATATATTTTAAAATGCAATTTATTGCTGTGATCAAAGCTGCATTTTCAGCATCATTACTCCAGTCTTCAGTGATCCCTCAGAAATCATTCTAATATGCTGATTTGACTGTCAAGAAACATTTCTTACTATTATTAATGTCGCTTCTTAAATTCAAAAACATAAACTTAGTGTATATAAACAGTATAAACAACTGTAGTGTGTATAAAAATTAAAGTAGTGGACTTTAGAAAATCTTTAACTTAAATTTAAGTGAAATATAAATATTAAAAAACATTTTTTTTAAAAACTATAATAATATCTCAATAATAACCAAAATAACACACACTGGCCCAGAGACTTTCTGAAAGATATTCCATGCTGACTGATTCAGTCCAAACAGAGGAAGAAATTCAGTAGCTCATGAGGTCTCGGTGTAGTAATAGCAGTCAGTCTGATCTGTAACCTTGATGTCATGTTTATTGTTACGTCTCTCTTTCTTCCAGTGCAAGAGGAGCGACCTTACACTTTCTTCTCACCATATTAGCAGCTCATATCACACAGTTGTATAAACAGTGTGTGTCCAGATGTGTCGGGGAGGTGCTTTATGAGTGAGTTAGTATCATGTCAATGCTTCATTTTTCCTGGAAAGCCTGGTAGTTACAGCTTTACTTTAGACTCAGTGGCTGGGACGCCTTCTGTAATGATAAGTTTCCCAGGAGAAGTCTGTCCTCGCAAGAGATGCACTGCTGTTCAGCCCAGGCTATAGTTAAAACCACCAGCGCTATGCAGCCAAAACCATTTACCATAAGCTTCGAGTTTCAATGCTTTGACATTATTTTTCAGTTTTTTGTTGTTGTTTTTGTTTTTTGAAGCAGGCAGGCATAACCTCATGCTTTGTGTTTTCAGTGTGATACAGCAATGTATCAGTTAGGCTGATTTGTTTAAGACGATATTTGCATATTTCTAAATTATAGCCATCTGTTGATAATGCTGTTTGGTCTGCTGACAGTCAAACTTGTGCAAGTGTAGTCTAAAAACACATTCCCGCTCACAATCCTCTCATTTCAGACTACAAAGTGACAAAATAAGCATTTTTTTTTTTTTTTTTAGCTTTAAACCGTTTCTTCTTTTTTTCAGTGAGGAAGTCATCTTGTCTGAATCAGGAGAGAAATATGCACAAATCAAGCATAGTTTACAAGCCAAAACAGCTCTAAAAAACTATGTGGGTGCATTTTTATGTGAGAGACAACACAAAATTGACTTTTTAAGTGTTATTATGGATAATAGACTCATATTTTGGCTAGAAGTGACAGTTTAAATACAAATGTCTTTAGTGATGTATTTACTTCTTACAAACAGGCAGCTTTTCATTTCACAAGACATTAATTGATGGACTGGAGTGGATTACTTGTGGATTATTGTGATGTTTTTATCAGTGTTTGGATTCTCATTCTGACGGCACCCATTCACTTGCAGAGGATCCACTGGTGAGCAAGTGATGCAATGCTACATTTTTCCAAATCTGATGAAGAAACAAACTCATCTACATCTCGGATGGCCTGAGGGTGAGTAAATCTTCAGAAACTTTTCATTTTTTGATGAACTATTTCTTAATTATAAATATTAACTATTTCTTTAGTAACATATACAGAAAGACTTCATTCTTTTTTTTTATCAACTCTGGTAAAAAATAGAGTCTTGAGTGCCAATTTATTTTGGAGGATCTCCTCTGCAGGGTACAGAAATAGCCAGCAGCCACTCCCTCAGTCTCCATACTCCTGCCACAGAGGCGTTTCTATCGCTTCATTCCTCCCAGCGTCCAGACAGAGAGATTTCTGAGCGAGTCTCCTCTGCCCCGTCACCATTGCTACATGTACTACGTTAAGCTAACTGAGACTTGTTATAGCACTTGCGTATCATTGCTCTTTTGTTGATTTTGATTGCTTCTAGCTATATGCTAGCTTAAATCATGCAAGCAGTAAGTTAAAAACACCTATCTATCTATCTATCTATCTATCTATCTATCTATCTATCTATCTATCTATCTATCTATCTATCTATCTATCTATCTATCTATC